>NW_009953295.1:9034336-9084929 GCF_000747805.2 Chaetura pelagica
AAAAAAAAAAAAAAAAAAAAAAGAGACAGGAATTAACATGCATTAAAAATATCTTTTTCTGCTCTGTTTCAAAGAGAAAATATTTTAAAACTAGTAATGCCCTTCACTATCACTTGTAGTGTTCCATAAACTATTTTATCTGCCTAAAATTAGTCTCAGAAAAGAAAGCTCCTGGGAGTTTCATCAAACCAGAGGATTTCCATGAAATGCTTTTATAATATTGTAAATAAAATAAAATTATAAAATCGGAAATGTTTTGAGGACCAAATTTAGCTTATAATGTATTTACCATTGTATTTTAATGATTTGATTGCAATTGTTAGTGTTATTTTCTCCACTTTGTAAAATACAAACCTAATTAATAATTTTGGTCTACTTTTCTATAAAACCAGTTTAATACATTAAGCTAAGTAGTGATTAATTCATCGTTATCACCATGGAAATTATTAAAACCGGTAATAGTATCTTTAGGGATGTATTAATCTATTAGCCATGTCTTAATTATATTGAGTGTAATTCAGGAAGGTGGGGATACAGACATACTAAAGGATTTAGACATGTTCTGAGGATAAAGCCTCAGGTGCATGCCTCAGTAAGGCAGCATTAATCTGCATGGAATTTTGCTGATTTACACCTTTTGAGATTTAGCTCCAAATGCTCTTGTTCTTTGTTATCACTTATTAATGCAGACACACACATGCACTAATTCACATACACATTCACTCAAGGGAAACCAAATTGTCACCTCATAGAAAGGTTAATGACAATGGCCACACAGTCACTAGGGGGGAAAGCTAAATACAATCCTAGATGTTACATAGCATAGAACCTGTTTATCAGTTACTCACTCTTATTTTATCCAGAGATGCATTTGGCTGGTAGATTTTCACTGAATAAGGATATCCCAGATAAATTGTGTAAAGTAGATGATGTTTAAAATAAACTTTTTTCACAGAATCACCAAGGCTGGAAAATACCTTTAAGATCACTAAGTCCTGCCTTTTGATGCGTTAGGTCTATCCCAACAAGAAGGAAAGAAAATTGCTGTTACTTGGTGCCTACATCAATAAAATATTTTAGAAAACTTATTCAGATGTACTAAACATAATTGGGTGAAACAATGTGAGAGGAATACAGTGCATAAGATATATATATATATTTATATATATATACAATATCTCAGAGCTGATATTTACTTTCCCCCTTAGGCAACAGGTGTATTGCATAGCAGAGACACCTAATAACCCCTTTCATTCATTGAGCTCTTCCACTGAAATTTTACATTTGTCCATCAGAAAGTCCTGGCACCAACAGAAGTTGTTCCTTTTGAAGAAGAAAATAGCAACCAACAAATAAAAACAGAAAAAACCCAAACTCAAACAAAAAAACAAACACACACACAGAAAAAAAAAAAAAAAAAAAAAGCACACATACACAAAACAACAACAACAAACCAAAAAAAAACCCAACTAAAAATAACAACCCACCTTACCTGCTTTGCTGCTGAGTTAAAGAACACACTACCAGTCTTGGTCTCCCTTCCACAGAAAAAAATGTGTTTAAATAATGTGTTGCTTGAGAAAGTCTACTCTGTTCTACTTGATTTAATGTTTGTTTGGTTGGTTTTTGGGGGTGTGTTTGTTAGTTTGTGTTTTTTTTTTTCTAATAATAGATTCTTCCACCTGAGTCTGGGATTTTGATATTTCTATCTTTTTGATTCTTCATTAATGAAATATAAGTAGTTCCTGGAGTTTCATATTTTCTCACCATTAAACAAGATTTGTCATAGAACTTTTATTTTGTTACTGCCAACAGACATAGCAGAAGGAACCATACAGGTAGGCAATGGAAAATCTGTTTTCACATTGTTGAACCTAAACAAGATGGGACTTGCATACAATGATATTTAAAAATTGGCAGCCGTGCCTTCCCAGTCTGCACTAACAGAATTACTACCATCAGTGCTGGAAGATGTTAAGTATTAATAGCGACATGGCCTTCAGTGTGCATAAGAGAAAGCCAAAGCTAATTAGGAAAAATCAATAGAATAAAAGCTGTTATGACCTGGAACAGAACCAAAGCAAAAGCTGAGCTCAGCTTATTGTATGGATTTCTAATAGGTCCTTTTCTAGATTTTCTCAAAACTCTGTTCAGCAAAGAGGACATAAGTCAAAACGCTGATGAAACACACACTTTGAGGTGGTATTTCAAAGGTTGGTACTAGCTTCATTTTAGAGTCAGCAGAGGCTCTGTTGGAAGCACATTTAAATGAAAAGACTAAGTTTAGATGCTGTAAATCACCTTTCATTTCCCAAAGAAGGAATCTAGGAGATTAACCTTTATCAGGTAATGTTACCCCTTAATCTAGTGAAAGCTTAGCCTTTTTATCTATTTTTGTTTGAATAAAACCCACACCAGCAGTTTAATAAGCATTTTTACAACTTTTGCTATTTTAATCACAGTGACTCAATATGAAAACCTGTTTAGTGATGTGTGTCATAGCTTTATGGAGATCAAATCTGTGCTCTGACTATAGTCTTTGCCAGCACAGAGTGCACTATGGCTTCAATACAATTAGATATGACAGAAAACCATTGGCTGCTTTAATGCTTTGTTTTGACCCTCAGTCTGATGCCTAGATATTTTGGTCAGCTTCTAAATTATTTTTTTCTGATAATATAACTATTCCAACAAATTGTTTTTCAGTACCAATGGCAGTCCAAAGATACCCAAATAGTTGACAGGCACAGACAGGAAAAAAAACCAAAACAACCAGAAGCACTTTAACTTTGACCATTTAAATTCATCTGAGGAAATAACATCTTTCTATCTAGACATATAGGAAATATATTCCAAAAAGAAAATTACTAAGGATTGCTGACTTACTGTTTTAGTCTAGACATCATGAGTTTAGCCTTAATATTTCTGCAGCTACACTAGATATGAGACCTCTGTTTTTTCCTGTCTTAGAATGCAGATGTCTATCTTCAGAATCAATCACTAAATCACAAAAAAAAACTGTTAAGATAAAGCCATTTTATCATTTAAGTATGTTTCTAGAATTGCAAATTCTACACAGAAATTTGGTCCATCTTGTCGCTAGATAAGATAAAAACGCTGTTACCGTTTTGAAACATGAAATGTTTTCTCACAGTCATAGATAATGTATGTGTAAAGCAAACGCTTGGCTAAACGTAGCTGAATTACAAGGAGATATGTTGTCAACAGAAGTCTGTGATGTCACCAATTAATATTCAGTCCCTGTATATCACAAAAAGAAGATTCTAGCTTCTGCTCTCTCAGACTAATGCGACAAATCCTTCTGATGAATGTTGTCTAACACCTAGATGATACATGACTTTAATGATTCATCCATTGTCTTCAAGGGGGTTGTGATATGACAAGAAACTATTATTTTTCTGATATTCTTGGTAGAAGCAAAAAACTAATTTTTGTAGCTGGCGAAGTGATCTCTATTTTCCATTCTAAAAATTATTATTTTTTTTTTTTTTTTGTCCAGAAGAATTTGGTTGTCTCTGCATTTTATTTTTTATTGTTGCCATTTACATACCTTTACATTTCTGCCTGCAGAAGTTGAGGTCAGACTCCTCCAGCGAGGTATCCTTTGATAAGCACAACATGCAGGACCTAACTCTGGTTACTTCTCTAAGTTGCTGAGTGAAACAGAGATTGAAAGCACTGTCACATCCCAAGGAAGTTTCATGCACAATATGGAATCAGTTTAGTACATAAAATATATTTTTCTTTTTAGGTCACTCAGTTTCTTCAACCACGTAAACCAAGCCCCTCAAGCATGTTATACGGTAATATAAAGCTGTTATTTATTGACCAGTACACACAATAGCTGAGACTAATGAGCTGCTAAATGAAACATTACTTGCTAGCCACACCCGATATGGATAACCCAATGAGTCTTTGCAAGCCAGCCAGTTTCAAATGCAGCTACTGAGAAGAGACTTAACTGAAAAGTAAAATAACTAGAAAGAAAATTGTTTCTGTCTTGGCTCAACCCAGAACACTGGGGGAGGTCAGACACCACTGATCCTGGGAGCAACTGACCCTTGATGATTCTGATTAACAACATCCTCATGCCATTTACCTTTATAATTCTTCAGTGCAGAGCTTTTCTTCTTCTACCTTTAGGTGGGTCCCTCCTCAACAGAGAGGGTTTTTACTTCTCTTGGGTTGTTTTACCTCACCAGCTTTCTCACAGTATAACAATATGCTCAGTAAAACTGAGGCAAACAGCCATGTTGTACCTTCTGCCGGGCCCTGAAGGCACTAAGGGGTTTGCATGTTCCTGCCCACACCCCTGACTCTCCCTCTACCCTTCGGACACTAAGGCAATCTGGCATTTCTCACTGGGTGTAGTGTTCTCTTGAGAAGCTAGCAGCACGACTTCTGTTAGCTTCAAGTATGGCGATTTTTCCCTTGCATATAGGAATGACTTCTCAAACCTCTAAACATGATACGCACAAGGCTGCATGCTAAATGAGGACATTCTTCAGAAAAGTTGTTTTCTAGTAGAGAAGAAGCATCACAAACCCCAAGACTAAGAAGTATTTAAATACTGTAATGGAGAAATCAATACTAAATGAAAACAATGATACTTCATGGTTAAGAGGAAATAGCTCAGTATTAGCACACACAAATACCAGTGGACCCAATAGGTTAGCTTTCACCTTATAATGTCAGGAACACAAAGGCATAAACATTTTGCTTATGATGGAACTGATGCTATTTGTTTATCCTAGCTATAGATTTATAGCTCATACTTTATATGGGTATAAAGACACTGAATCTGTTCTGAAAGTGCTCAGGCTTATCTTGAAATCTTGCTGGGACTGATATGAGAGGTTAAATAAAATTTCAGCTCACAAGAAGCAAGGAAAAGTTTAGAAAACATCTCCGATGCCATGTTTTCATACTTATTTTCTAGAAGGGTTAGAACTTTGTTTCAACTGTTAATGTTTAAGGTTTTGAATTATTTTCATTTTTTTATAAGGCAGATTATTACAAAATAGATGAGTAAGCTATATATATATATATATAAAAGTCCATCATTCTCTTGTTCCTAATTAAAACCACATTTATATTTATATCAGCATGTTTTCTGTCGGCTTGAACTCAGATTGCTCTTTGGTTTTAGAAAATGTTAAATAGACAAGATAAGTGAAATCCTACCCTGATGAAGGCAGAGGAAGTTCTAATACTTATTTTGATATACTCAGGATTTATTTTATAGGAATGTGGTGTGGTTTTTTTTTTCTTCTCCCTTTCTTTTCTACCTAACTTTTTTCTGTTACACTCTCACATTTTCATCTGTCTTCAAAACTAATTAGTCCTTCAGAACATTATCTCACTTTCACATCTGTAATCCACTCATCTTTGCTATCCTGAAGTAAGACAAAGAGCAACTCATGGACTATACTGACATTTAAACAGATACTGGGAGGGATAAAGATAACTATTGGACAATTATAATGGAAATGAAAAAAATCTATTGTGGTAACTTAAGAAGCAAATGAAATCCATGGTATACACAACTAAGCCCTTAATATATACAACTAAGAAAACAACAGAGGGTTTTCAATTTAATGGGGTAGGAAAGCAGCACTGCTCCACATGACCCATGTTGTATGCATGATACTGGCTGATAATGATTTCAGGGAGCTGTAGGATGCAGCCTCCTCTCTGCTTGGTTTTCCATTTCACTGTGAAATCCTAATTCACAGTAGTACTAATAAAAAACATTAGTGCAATGTTATATCATGTTTTGACACTTTTGATACTTTAAAGAAACTGCAAAAACGAGAAAGAAAAAAGGCCTCAAAAATGGGTATAAACTGGGATCAAACTCATAAAGTCATCCAGGTAACTACACTTGTGTTCATAAATTAAACTTGTTATCTAATACAGAATGGACATTGTCCGTCCAATCAAATTATTTTCCCATCCAAAACTGAATGGCTGGATACAGAATGCATGTTGGAGATGGCCCCTGGTTCATGTAAATTTTCAAAGTACACAAGAGTGTTGTTTTGGAGCATGTTGATTTAAATGCAGAAGAATCTTGAAGGGAATACTTTTAATGAATGAAATTATAGGTAAGTGAGTTCTAGTTCCTAAAGACATTCCCTTGCACTCACCAGTATAAATGCACACAATCAAGTTTAAGAAGCTTTAATGCAAAAGACTTGAAATGCCTCATTGAAGATCCAAAGAAGCAGCTTTTAGAATAATTCCTTTTGTATGAATGGAAAATAAACCTCTGATTTAAAAAAATAAATAATATATTTAAAAAATTTAAATTGTTTTTCTGCAACAGCCACATCTGCAAAGTCAATAGCCTAAGACAGATGTGGGAAATGTTTCAAATTCAACTTTGCACTAGACCACTCCCAGATATCAGAAAGTTTTATTGAAAACTAACTACTAAAACCCTGCCCAAAGAAAAAGATTCCAGAAGAGGGGGAGCACTGCTGGTCTGAAGAAAACTTTTTAATAAAACATTAGTACAATACAATAAATACCCTATCTACACTCACATACCTTTAAGAAACGTATACACAATATTTTCTACCACAATCTTAATTATTTTTTCCCCTAGCAAACCCAGTATTTTTTGCATCACTATTGCATTCTGTCTGCTATTTCAACTTTACTATAACAAAATATTAGTAGTAGTAGTATTGGCATTATTATTAGTATTAGTATTTTAATGAAATATATTTCTATATACATACATATATGGTTTTGGATGGAAAATACCTTTAATATCATAGAATCTAACTGAATACTGAAGTACAGCACTAAACCATGCCCCTAAGCACCACATCTTCACATCTTTTATATCCTCCAGAGACAGTGACCTCACTAATGCTCTGGGTAGCCTGTTCCAGTACCTTACAACCTTTTTAGTGAAGAAATTCTTCCTAACATACAATCTGAACCTCCCCTGATATAAATTGAGCCATTACCTCTTGTCCTATCACTCGTAACTTCAACAAAGAGATGAACCCCCACTCTCTACAACCTTCTTTCAGGTAGTTGTAGAGAACAATTAGGTCTCCCGTCCGCCTCTTCTTCAGGCTAAACAATCCCAGTTCCCTCAGCTGTTCCTTGTAAGACTTGTGCTCTAGACCCTTCATCAGTTTTGTTGCCCACAACATCCAGCACCTCAACATCCTTCTTGTAGTGAGGAGCCCAAAACTGAATACAGTATTCAGATGCAGCCCCACCAGTGCCAAGTAGAGGGGAACAATCACTTCTGTAGTCCTGCTGGCCAAATACAGACCAGGTGAAAGAGCAAGACTAACAAATCCACAATACCTAAAATATATGTAACAATTTCCTCATCCTTTTTATTTTCACAGTTGATGACATCTCATTGTTTTGGATTCTATCTAAATAATAGAATTTATTCTTTATGGAAATACAGAGAAAAAAAACAACAACAGAGAAGATAAGTAAAACTGTCAGATTAACAGTACTGGACTGTCAGGTTGTATTTGCATGTCAAAATTCGAACAAAGGAAAGCTTCAGTGCACAATATGATGGTTCATGATTCAAGATGGCAGGTAACTCAGGACCAGAGATGCAGCAAAACTCATGTTAGAATGAAGGAAAACAGTTTTATTAGTAGTAAGAACTGTAAATGTATATTCATAAAAATATATGAAAGACACAATTTATGACAATATCAGTTATTACATTACCTTGCCTGCCAATTATTAATGCAATTCCAATAAACTAATCGTAACAGAAGCTCATTATGAGTTATCTAGGTTACAGTTTTTGGTAAATAATTCACATGTACTGTCCTAAAGAACAAGCCATTTCTTCTTTTTTATATGTCAGTGACTATTGAATTGAAGAGACAAGAAAAACGAATAGGCAAGTAATTATAACCGCAGGAAATAAGATACATTTTTTTTTCCAGCTCTACATCTTCATTAGAATCAGTTTGATCTTCTAGAAAATGAAGGCCAGAGTTTTCCTGTGCCAGTTTCATCTACCATCACTTTAAGGAAACAAGTATAGTACCTTGCTCTCTGAAGAGACTTCAATATTTTGGCAAAAAAAACCTCTCACAACCTTGGTATCTCATTTAATGAAAAATAATTCCTAAAAAAACCTCCAAAATTAAAAGTGCAACAATGAGTTTTCTTGTCAATATTCAGACAACATTAAACATTCTGTGTAAAATCTTAGTTCTTTTTTGTATGTATGTGTTAAAATATGCTATGAAATCTTATTTTCTACCTAAACTGCCATTACTATTAAGTGAAAGTGAAAAAAATAAAAATAATTAATGAAAATTCAAATGTATTTATTTTTATTTGAAAAAGGCTATCATAAAACTGTTTTTCTTTAAGCCTTCTTTAAACATAGTAATAAAAAAAAGTAACAGCACAAATGGTACATGGGATTGAAACTTTTTCTCAACTAAAAATCCAAGATAAAGATTTCTAATTCACTGTTTTTCCTTTTTTTTTATGTCAATTTTTTAGTTGCAGAGATTGTCTTTTCAAACTGAAATTTGATATCACATTTAGCTCCTCAATCATTTAAAAATTAAATTCCTGATCAAGCACAATCTGTGTTACAAATAAAGACACTCAAGGCAAGGAAAAAAAGCCTATGGAAAATATCTATGTCCATGTTGATATTCAGTCAACAAGATCAATTAGTACATACTTCAGACTCTGTTCCAATGCTTTCTACTGTCAAGGCTGGGTCAATGACTCCTGGATAGAAATGTTGAAGGGAAATAATATTTCAAAAGAAAATCCAGAACAATTAAAAAATTCAAAATAAACCAAAACTACTAGGAAAAGAGGAAATCAACAAAAATAGGTGGCATACATCCTCACTTCTTACTGCAGCTGATGTAGAAATGCAGATAGGAGGGATATTAATTTTTAACAGTGCTTGAATTTATTATTTTTTTTTAAATAATAAATGTAAATCTTTTCCTCTTATTCACATTAGAGGAAAGGGAAGAACTTATCAAGCTCTTGTTTTTTGGTTTGTTTTTTTTCTTATATCCACAAATTTCTTGTAGTTCAATAGATTTTGTGTTCACATTTGTTATCTTTTGACTCAATGCTATAATTAGAGCATGTTCCTGATTTTACTCTGCTTTAACGTTTTTTTGATCCTGTGATGAGAACCTACCATTTTTTCCTGATTTTATATATTAAATGCTGCCTACTAAAATAAAATTTTCTATACAAACAAAAAGCAGAAGAGGAGAAAAAAGAGGAAGGAATTGTTACTTTTTGGTCATAGGATCAAAATTAAATCTTTGTAGTAAGGTAGTCTTTGTAGAGTACACTTGTTACCACCACATGTATGCTCGCAACAGAATTATATCACTCAAAATGGAAAACAATTAATAAAAACAATTCTGAATTGAGTTGCAGAATATGTAATAGAAAATGTATATAATCTCAGAAATATAACACTTCAGTAAAGCAGGGATTAGTATGTTTTTGTATAAAATTAATTAAATGTGCAGTGTCATTCATCTCGAAATATATATGCAACCCATTCCAACAATAGAGGCAGCTGTGATAAAGTTGAGTGTAAAAAGTTGTCAGTTATTGATTATAACTGTATTCATGACATCCTCTGCAAAAAGAATGAAAAATACATTGCAAGTCTCACAGTTTATCACCAAACTGTTATTTTGGATATTTCTGTGGTTTCAAGGAATTGTCTGTAGGTTTCTTTCAGATGATTCAAAGACAAGTTTTATCTCTAGGTTGAAACCTTGTGGTTCAAAAAACAGTCACAGAGAGCAGCACCTGTACAAACATCCATTTGAAACAAAGTTATTTGATAACCCTATTTTGATCAATATATATATATATTAAATTAAATAAACAAATTAATACTCAATGGATTTTATTCTAATTCACTTTTTGTATTGTTTATTTTTGGGCATTGACTTCTGCTGAAAATCTGGCTAACAGTTCTTAGACTATATTTATTTTTTTCCTTATATAAATAGGAAAGAGTTCAATAGACTATATGCCTAAATTTAAAAAAAAAAAAATAAAAAAAAAATATTAGGACTGAGCTGCAAAGTTATTTTTTATAAACTGTAATTTGTGAATGTTTTCCTATTCACCACAATTAACAGAATCTGCCATCTCATTATAGCCACAGTGATCACTATTACATATTATGACTTGGATATGAAGAAGCGGAACTTGAAATGAAAATTTGTTTAATTGATTGAAGATTACTTCAGAAGACTGAAATCTGCCTACTAATGAAACATGCTTGTTCAATTTTTACAGTACTTTTTCCTCTACCTTTATCTTACTTCTTTCTAACATAACTGGAAAGAAGGATCAGTTTAAGTGATCTTGGGAGACAGCCTGAGCATTAGAGTAAAATCTTAGATTAAAACTAAAGATAAATTATAACACTGAATTTATGCTTATGAGGCTGTTTTCAGGATCTGAGGTTTTTAAAGGCTTCTGATTTAAGTTCTTCACAAATATCTTAAGTTTCTTAATAAGCTCATTTTTTTTCCACAAATCATGAAGGTGTTGAGGGTATATTAAATTCATGCACAGTTTATTTCTTTTTATGTACACAAGTCAAAATTTTATTATTGAGCTTTATTCTCTTTATTCATTCTTTATGAAAAGTTATTTGCCCTCCCTGGAAGTGTTCAAGACCGGGTCGGATGGGGCTTTGAGCAACCTGGACTAGTGGGAAGTGTCCCTGCCCATGCAGGAGGGCTGGAACTAGATGATCTCTAAGGTCCCTTCTAACCAAGGTCATCTTATGATTCTAGGATTAAATAACATATTTGCCAAGGACACAGTACTTCAGGCCATGCAAAAATAATTTTCCAGATTATAATAAATTTATTTATGATGGATAGCACATTAGGCTCCATCATTGGAAGTATTCAAGGTCAGGTGGGATGGGCTTTGAGTACCTTGATATAGTGAAAGTTGTCCCTGCTTATGGCAGGGGGATTGAACAGGATGATATTTAAATATCTCATCCAACCCAAAACATTCAATGACTCTGACTTCAGTGAATTATCTTGGCACAGTCTATATTTTGTTGGATCACACTGTTTAATGTTTTATAGTCATCCATTATAATCACAGAATCATTCAAATAAGGTTAAATTTGTGAAAGTGTTGAAAATATGTTTAATTACTTTTAGAAAGGAGTACGTTATTAATTACTCACCCACTATCCTTCATTTTCTCATGTATAAACATTTCCTGTCTCCCATTAAAAAATCAAAAGCACAAAGCTGTGATAAGAAATATTGGATAGTTTGTTTATATAGTTTTGGTTTTGTATCTCTATTGCTCATAGTGTTTTCTGACAAAAAATTACTGGCATTTATAAATAGAAAAATCATAGACTCATGGAATGGTTTGGGTTGGAAGGACCTTTGAAGACCATGTGGTTCCCATCCCTTGTCATAGGCGGGAACACCTTTCACTAGATCAAGTTGCTTAAAGCCCCATCCAACCTGGTCTCAAACACCCTATGGATGGGGCATCCAGAACTCCTCTGGGCAACGTGTTCCAGTGTCTCACCGCCATCATGGTAAAAAACCTCAGCCTTTCTTCATACGAGAGGTGTTCCAGCCCTCTGACCATTTTAGTGGCCCTTTTCTGGACCTACTTAAAGAGGTCCATGTCTTTCTTGAACTGGGGACTCCAGACCTGCTCACAGTACTCCACGTGGTTTCTCATGAGAGAAGAAAAGAGGGGAAGAATTACTTCCTGTGGTCTGATGAGAACACTTTTTATGCAGCCCAGGATATTATTTGCTTTCTGGGCTGTGGGTGCACATTTTCTTCTACTCTAAGAAAGGGAATAAAATTCTGAACACAGAACACAATTACCTAAAAAGCAATTGTCTTAGACATCAGAATTTATTTGTGGAAAGGTTTAACTTATGAATATGATATCAATCAGATTTTAATACATTACACATTACATCTTCATACAAACATTTGATAAAATGGTGAATGTGATTTTTTTTGTCTCCAATAATGACTATCTAATGAAGTAATTTTTAAGTAATTACTTGGATGGAATTTTTGTGAAAGAAATTCAAATAATTTTTTAATTTCTTTGCATTCTTAATCAAGATCAATGTCTGCCATGAGCATATGTAGGAGTTGAGTAAATTTGAAAGGAAATTAATTTACATTCATGCAATTAACAAAAAAAAAAGGTGTATTCACATAGTTTATTGAAAAAATATTTTAATGGTACTCTCTATACACTGTGAACCTCATCCACCCTATTATTTCCTTCAGCGAGATTTGTAGCAATGTTTTTGGTACCTGAGACTCATAAAGGAGTTATCACACCCTTCTGCACCCTCACAAATCATAATAGTTGGGGTTTTCTTCCACAGGAGAGCAGGCAAATTAATTTAAATATTTTTATTTCAACAACTCAGCATTCTCTTATTGATAAGACTATTGTGTTTGTCATACTTACCTTACACATGGTCTCTATTGGTCACATGAAAATCTCATCTTTCTAGGACATTTTAGTCTGTTATTTTTCTCACGCTTCAACTCTTTAGAATATCTATCTGACGATAATGTGCTAATTTTACCAGGTTAAAGATGATCTCTTTGTAAAAATATTAAAGTAATTCAGTGGGGTTTTTTTAATATTTTTTTTCCTCAGTCAAGACACTGGGGGAAATAAACTGAAAAGCCACCAATTACTTGATTTAATTTCATAGTTTCTATCAGGAGCAGTCCAACAAACTCCTAATAACTCACATTTTTCACATAATGACACATCCTCACTTCTAAACAAAACTAATGGGCAGTGGAAACATTCATGCACGTATCAGATTTTAAATGAATAATGTCATTAGATAAAAAATGTTGAAATGCAAAGTCCATAAATACCTATTATGAAATTAATGGTGAGTTCTATATTTACTTCATTTAAATAATCAGCATAAACCTTGAAAGATATTATTTCTCTTTTATGTTATTTATACAGTATAATTTGCATCTCATTCTAATAATGAATACATAGCCCAGACATATATAATTGTACCACTCTGATAATTGTCATGCTTCACCTAAATTTTCCATAAATTCATCTAATAATAGTGTCAATTTATTTAAGCAAATGTTCCGATTTTTGTGGTATATTTAAAATGATCCAGAGGGCCTCCTATATAGTGAAAAAAATATATTCAACCATTATCCACCCAGCCAAAAATTTCAGAGCTTCAGAAACTAGGTCATACAATAATAGTGACACTGAACTTTTCAACTGGGAGTAATTAGGTTTTATTTCCAGTGTTCAGTGACCTACTCTGAAAAATAAGATAATACAAGAATGATTCAGTCTTATTTTTCATAATTTAGTGGCTTGCTTTATTGTTTCTTTCTATTGTATATACCTTAAGAATCCATAATTGTTACCTATCCAGAAAACAACAGCTGACAGCTGTGTAGGGTACTTCTGCTGCTAAATATGTCATAAAGAATCTGTTGCAGGCAATGATGTTATCATTAGGGAACAAGGGTACTGTCTATTATTTCAGAACCGAATAATTCAGCATTAAATCATTTCAACTGCAGTGTCAGTTGCTGGGAATGTGAAAGCAGAAGCGTTACTGCGTATGAAACAAGCTTTGCAGTAATACTTACAGCACAGAGGGCATTTGAAGCACACTGCCTTGTATATTCCCTCTAGGGTGCTTTAGAAACCTTTTCTTTTATTTAATGGCTGCTTCTTAATGCAAAAAGACATAATAAAATGCACTTGCATCTGTTAGCTCAGATAACAAGACACATTTTTCCTTTTTGGGTCTGGGGTGTTCTAAGAGCCATTTGACACAATTCAGACTATTGTGCTGCAGCATGAAGTTATTCCCTCCACTAAGTTTTTGTTTTGTTGTTTTTTTTTTTAACTTGTTACCAATGTTATAACAACAAGAAATACCCTGCTGCCGCTGATTGTGATCATGCTTTTTGTCCTATGTATCAGTGTGTGGGATGACCTCCTGCATCGTCAACCAGTATTGTAATACAACAAGAAGTGTAACTTGACAATGTGTGTCAGGTGCTAAATAACATGAGAAGGCATGCACAGAACTTTCACAGGCAAGAAAGAGACCCTGGTCGTTTAGAAGCAGACTGTTTCTCTGGCATTTACATAGCTGTGAACTGGGAGTGGAAAGTCTGCAATGACTCCTTGTTACAAGGAGCAAACCAAGGGCAAGTTATTAATATGGTTAATCTATTGCAGGCAGTGCTCTCTATGGCTTTTACTAAATATGAATGAATATCCCTAGCTGATATAGCAAATGCCAAGTGTAGTAGGAGCTGTGCACCAGAGAGCACCCAAGAAATACAGGGGATTTTCTCTGAGTCTTCACAATTTTTTTTCAGAGAGAAAAATCCTTACATTGTTATTTTAAGATGTTATCTCCTTTAAAATTGACATGACAGATCCTCAGGGTCAGAGTTTAGATTGGAACATTCTACCTCTGACTGTTTCCTGCAAAATTATTAGTTTTTTCTTTCATAGACTGTGACATAGTTTTCCATATTTATTCATGTGGGGTTTTTTCTCATTAGTGGAATGGTGGAATGAAATGCTGTTTTCATGTTTATACTATTTGGTTTGACTTGGGTTTCTTCTTGGTTGTGCTTTCCTTTTCAAGATAGAAATATGGGAATACTTCAAACCTTGAGAATCATCAGAGCACCCTGATCAGTATACTCACTTCATTAAGAGCCCAGTTTGAAAAATACATCAAGTAAATGAAAAATGTTCTGCCATTTGACTGCTGATGTAAATGTAGCCAAAAATGGATTATGTGCAGTATCTTTGTATTCTGACAATGTTTGCAACAAAACAACCCAAGTATCATCAATGTGCAGACAAGGAGCAGCAGCTCAATACCACCTCAGCAATGACCTTCAATAAATCAGTATCTGTATTCAGCAAAGTAAGGTTTTGTCTTTTTTACAAGACTTCAGAAAATTCAGTGGCAACTGACTGATTTTTATCATCTATTCCCTCAGAAAAATAGATATTTTATAGCAGAAACTTCATATCACTTCTCAAGCCCTAGGTTGTAAAATATTCCTAGATATTTTAAATTATATTTAAGTGTGCAGAAAAATAAGAGATACTTACTGACATCATTTTTTTTTTTTTTCCTAAGTGCTAAACTATTCTGCTCTATTAGCTGGAAGAGTGGTAGGCTTATTACTGGAATTTCACTGATATACCACGAGAAACATGTATTTCATATCAAAACCTACCAGCAGCCTGTGAGTTTTCAGCCAGTAGGAAAGACCTTTTCCTCTACAGTTTCAATTCAGTACATAATTACACATGCATTTGCGTTTATTCCCATTCAAAAGAGTACTAAAGACTATTATTAGGTACTTCATTGAATAAAGAACTTTAATATATCTAAAATAATATTTGGAAAAATCCTGCATTTTCAAATACAGTGTTTAAGTAATATTTTTTTTGCAAGAAAATTAGCTTCTGTATTCTTGCCAAGATATTTTATGGAACCACGTGGGATATCTAATGTGGATAATATTCTATGATAGAAGGTATTTTTTCATTTCAAGGCAGGTATAAGAAAATCCTGGCATTTTAATTTAATTTCTGGCACAATATAAAATTAACTCTGCAGAAGGAACTGTGTACAAGCTTCAGAAGAAACAGTTCTAGGGAAAAGAACAGAAGCAGAAGTAAGAGATAACATTTTTCAATGGAGATTTCTTTATGTTTGTATGAGAACGAGCACATACAGAAGCTAGCAAATGTCAAAGTTTTCATTATGTGGAACAGCAGTACACAGTGTTTGTAATATTTTATGTCTCGTTTGGAAGGCCATAGCAAGTATTGCACATCTGCAAAAGTCTGACATAAATTCTGAGAAAATTCAGATACGAGAGAAATGTTTAGACTGGGCTGAAGTATGCCACAAGTTCAAATACATCCTTTTGACCTTGAAAATTATACAAGATTTTCCTCAAAATACTTCTGACTTAGAATTCAGGGACATCAGATAGAGATTTTACACTATAAAAAGCAATTGTGTGCACTTGCTTGTAAACATGGAAATCTTTTCTGCAGTTTACCAGCAGTTCACAGTATTCAGTAGCAATTACAAAGGTGGTGAAAGAAATTAGTCCACAACACTTTCGGAAGATGCTTTACAGAGAAATACAGTTTTCAGTTTTAATGCATTTTAAAAGCATCTGTTAATGACAGAGCAAGCTACAAACAGACACCAAGGAGAGAATTAACACCACAGCTTGTATCTTACTGATATGAATCAATAGTCTTTGGACTTTGAGCTGGGTAAAATAGAATTTCACACCACAAAAGAAGCTGTCAGTTTAAATGCCTATTGATTGTAAAACATATCATTATATCGCATGACACTCTTCACACTTTAACCAAGTTTTTGCAGCTGCGCTCTAAATACCATTTACTTGCGTGAAGCACTCACCGGTGTCAGCAGGATTAACCATCAGGCAAAACGGTACTCAGGGTAGGAAGGGAAGAAACAGCACACACTTTTTGCCAATTATAGCTCTGAAAGTAGTTTTCTAAGTTCAAATTATAGAGAGTTAAGAGTGTCCCCAATCAAGATCTTGTTAATAATTGCTCTTTTTTAAAAAGGAAGTCAGGCTTTCTAGGGCAAGAATAACTACACTGTGTGGCAAATGCACATGACATTTCTTCACTATGCAGTCTATTTTAAATGACTGGGGGAAAGCACAATCATTAATCAGGTGCATCCCAACTAAGAGGAAGTCAAGTAGAAACTCCAGGAAGCTGGTGTGGATGAGCAAGCAGCTCCTAGAAAAGCTCAAACTGAAGAAGGATGCATACAGAGGGTGGAGGCTAGGGCAGGCATCCTGGGAGGATTACAGAGAGGTTGTCCAAGTAGCTAGGGATCAGGTAAGGACAGCCAAATACCGTGCTAGAATTAAATCTTGCCAGGAATGTTAAGAGTAAGAAAAGTTTCTTTAGGTATGTTGGGGAGAAAAGGACATCCAAGGAAAGTGTAGGCCCTTTCCTGAAGGAAATGGGTGAGATAGTAACACAGGATATTGAGAAGGCTGAGGTCCTCAATTACTTCTTTGCTTTAGTCTTCTCTAGCAAGTACTTCAGTCTCAACACAAAGACCACAACAGATGAAAGCAGGGACTGGGAGAGTGAACTACCCCCCACTGTAGGAGTAGAGCAGGTTTGTGACCATCTAAAGAACTTGAAGGTGCATAAATCTATGTAACATGAATCCTGAGGGAGGTGGTGAATTTCAGCAGAGAACATAGTGGTAGGACAAGGGGTAATGGTTTTAAAGTGAAAGAGGAGAGATTTAGGCTAGATAGGAAGAAATTCTTCACTATAAGGGTGTGAGAAACTGGAATAGGTTGTCCAGGGAGGTTGCTGATGCCCCAACCCTGGAGGTTTTTGAGAAAACACATTTTAAAATGCATCATTGCAAACCAATCCGTTCAAAAGACACCAGTGGAAGACACAGCAGTTATTTCTCTTAATCAGTAGCTTCCTCTTGGCAAGAAACACCTTTTCTGAGCTGGAAATGGTAAGGAGGACCTTACATTTTTTTGTGAAGGAGAGCACTGTAACTGATCAGACTTCACTGATGAAGGATGCTGGCCTTTGTGAATACTATTCAGAGAGAATAACTGCTTCAGAGAGAGGAACTGCACCTCCCAACATTTCAGTTTCACTTTTCAAGAGACACTTTCCTTTCTCCTGACCTGTGTCAAGCTGCAACAGATTTGCATCAAACAATATTTACTCTGCTCTCTGTGGCTTGTCTCAGACAAAATCCTTTCTAATTCTTTAGACTTCACGTCTGTGCTGGTCATAGCTGTTTCAGAGGTTTGTTTTTTTGTTCAGATATTTTTTATTGTATTTTTTTAAATACCTTTGGAACTGAAGTACTGTATGAAAAGTATGCAAGTGAATAATGCCTGTGTCTGGACTATCCACTCACAGATAAGTGTTGACATTATTAAAAGAATAAGAAAATGGATGCTTAGTCTGCCACTGGCATAAAATGAACTTTATCTGCCTTTCTCTTTTCTTTTTTTTTTCTTTTTCTTTCTTTTTTTTTTTTTTTAATCTATTTAAAATAAATTCACAAACAATTAAAAAAACAAAAAAAACCACAAACAAACAAAAAAAATGCACAAAGATTTTTTTATCATCAAACAAAAAATTTGGAATAGGTCAACATCCACCAACAGTGGAACAAAAGATTCAGAATATAGGCCATCTTTTTTCAGAAGGTAGCCCTGGTAGCATAATCCTCTGTCCCTCACATCAGATGTGAAGGAACAGAATACCGTATTAAACATGATGAACAGGAATGCAAAAGGTAGCATAAACAGAATAGCATTTGTGTTCTTTGCACATTAGTGGAAACACTATGAAAAAGTCCAACCACACTATCACCTGTCAAAAAACATTTGCATCACTGTTAATGGATGCCACATTGTTGACACTGGAACATTGTATGTACTATTCTTTCAATCACATGATACAATATAACCCAGAGCTTGAACTCACTAGGGGATTTTGTTGTTATTTGCAGTTGAATGTTTTAAATTAATCATTTGGACTTTAAAATTTTTAAAGCAGAGCTTCATACTGAAATAGTTAATTGAACCTATTGCCACAGTCATGTAACCAAAGTGAATGAATATTTTGAAAAAAATAGTTAAGAAACTTCTTAAGTGAGATACTACAACTTATCTGATTTATTTTAACCTTTTGGGAATCTTGAAGTTGTTTAAAAATGCTAAAAATGAATCACAAGCTGTCTTGAATGTTTGAAACACTTCTATTCAAAATTATTCTCAGTTATTTTTTGTTATTATTAGAGAATGTAGTGGTCACAAGTTATCACTGATGGGCGAGCTGAAAACATAATTTTCAAGTTATGAATATCTGAATATCAGTTTCCCTAGAAAAAAAAAAAAATACAGTGTGTTAATAGTATTTTAAATGTATATAACAAAATACACCTTGTCATACTCTAATTATTGTGGGCTGCCAAAACATTTACCATAACATTGCTGTAACATGTTTCTAGTGCAATGTTGCAAAGTTGTTTAAGAAAAGCGAAAATGCAAACACAACAGAAGCCCTAAATCTAATATATATTATTCTGGTTCTATGATAGAAACAAAAGCCAGAACCAAGTAGTATTGTTCAGAGCCTACAATGACAAATTGCTTAAAAAGAAAATGGCTTTGAATGAGGTCTCTGACAAATAAAAATGCAAGGTAGATCCTTAGAAGATGATCTTATACTGAAAGCCAAAATATCAGTATCAAGCATTATGTTGCAGAGCTAAGACCACCAAATATCTCCTAACTACAAAATTAATGCTGACAGTCAAAGTTTCACACAGAACTAGCAGCAAGCCAGCCAAAAATATCCATGCTTTTTGAAACCCCACATTTCCTGGATAATGATGCATGGAATGGCAGTCATCTCAAAGGAAAAGTTTATCCTCAGTGTTTCCTTTTTTGGTAAAATAGAAAACTATGAGTGACTGATATATTTTCTTCTATGATTTATGTTTTTATTTTGTATAGCATCCAAGAGTTTTTTGTTTGTTTGTTTTTGTTTGTTGCGGTTTTTTTCTGTGCAGGTATTTTAAACACCAGGTCTGCTCCAGCCTTTCTGGCTCTTTCTCAGGTCAATGTATATCACGTATCACTCTCACCTATTGATGTTTGCACAAGGTAGACCTCTTCTCCCCCTTCTTGAGGGTGTTGAAAATACTCTGTACTCCAAGCTGGCAGCAAAATGCCAAACTAGTGGAAATGAGCAATCAGCAAAATCCTTGAAGAAAGAGAGGAGTCTGATTAATTGAATTGAACTTTAGTATAATCTGGACGTTAGTGAAAATTAGCAACATGGGCTTCCTTCGTGGTAGTCAAAACTTTTCCTGAGAATGGTTTACCATAATGCCTAAGAGAATGAAACACTTCTGCAAGTGTCTAAATAAACAGCTTTGAATAAGTAAATTGAATTCTAAATGTTATAGGACTAAGGCAGGTCACATGAGTTCCTTCCACAGTATTCACAAAAGTTATCTTAGGAAATACATGTAATTAGCAATAAAACAGCATGTAGCAAATCTGTCATTTCTTCTTGTGGGACAGCCTATCAAGATAATAGTATTCTTTTGATTTTCTACAGTTCTACACGATGTTAGGGTGCTTAACAGCAACTAGCTGCATAACAAAATTGGTCTTAGATATATTTAATGTGGCAGTCAGGTAAGACAGTAGGTTTGGGAATGAGACAGGCAAAGAAAGTACCCATAAATGAGATCCCAAATTGAATGTGTGCCCAGATCTTACACTTCAGAACTGCACGTATAGCAGCGATAAACCTTTGTTACAGAGTTCACATATGGATTTGAACCTAATTTTAAACTACGAGGTATCCTGGTTCCATTTCTGATCATTTCTCATTTCAGATTGAGATTTGTCTCACTTCTGTGTCTCAATGGCAATTTAGAAAAGTGCCCATCATTAGTTTTGTAATTACTTTTGTAACTTAATGAACTATGCTATATAATAAAATTAATACGTTGTCTAGAACATGGTCAAATTAAAGACCTCCATAAATTACAAGACAACAGTTAAAAGGAAAAAAAAAATCCTAAAATAAAATCCTTATTATTTAGAAGATCGCAAATTTAACCATCCTGAACCTTTAAGCACATACAGCACTGCCTGCTAAGATCTCAATCATATCAGATTGCAGTTTCTGCTCACTAGATGGCAATTTTCTACTCTGCTGAACCAAAGCTTTACACTTTCATTAGCTCACATTCTCTGTCACGACACCAGTGCCCTCTCATCAGATTGAAGGCTGAGCTGAGTGGTGCCGACAGAGAGAGGCAGATAAAAGGAAACTGATGAAAGTGCTAAATATTTGCCTCCTGGGTAAAAGCTGCATGTGGCTTTGCTGACCACTTATTTCCTTTGCCCTGTTCCAAGAAGATGGGAGTGTGTCTTATGTTCAATGTATACATAATACTAGTTTCCATTTCAACCAAATTTTATTTTAAGCTTTTCTTCAGAAAATGTAATTTTTGCCTTAGCTTGAAAGGCAACAAATGTTTTCCATTTCTTTCATAGGTGTCACGAGCCGGTAGAAGAGTTTCCCACAATAGGAATTACCCAAGGCTGTGAATTTAAAAGATGAAATGGGAATGCATTGGAGTGCAATGGAATTTTCAAGATCTGTGTCATTTACACAAATACAATTCACTGAAATTTTTTAATAACCACTTGGTTTCTCAACAAACAAGTAAGATTGATTGGGTCAAGATGACAGATATTTATTTGAATACAAAATGAAATTATAGCCATTTCCTGTTTCTGAAATTTGATTCAGACTCAAAACTGACATGAATGGATTCAAACTGACCTGCAAAAACATATCTGAGGAGCTCAGCAATTTGAATAAGTGTTTCTGTTTGAATTCTAGTGCAATAATGAAAGAGTGGAAATATTGTAATCTGCTCTGTTCTGATCTGAAAAAGAGATTCACAAATGAAATCCCTTTTTCATTTCCAGATACAGAAGTATTAGAAATCCCCAGAGCAATCCATTTATTGTTAAAACGAAAGCCTCCTTTTAAACAGAAAAGGAGAGCAGTGTATATATATATATATATATATAAATAAATAAAAGTAATATAATAATATGATAGAAACATCTAATGGATAACTGTGTAAATCTGAAAATGAAAATTATTCTAATTCATTGAAATATACAAAAATATGTCAAAATGTAAAATTTAGCAAGATCATTAGCATTGTTCTTTTTGGTATTTGCTACTCAAACAGAAAAAAGGACTGAGTTTTATTTAATATTAGAAAGCTCTACAAAAGAATATATATATTAAATATATTTTAAAGTATATTATTAAGTATGTTATAAAATACTGTGATCAAACATCACATAACAGCTCTTTTATCAATACATCAATATTCACTACCTTATAATGAAATTTAGGATAATTTCTCATATTCAGAATAATTTAAATATAATAGGAATCTAAGTCTATCTATATCTATATTTAAATTTAAATCTATATATAAACATCTAAATACAATTTCAAATTCAAAATATGTTAAATATAATTAATGAAATCCAGAATTATTAACACATAATACAGAATGGTAAAAGGTATTTGCCAGTTTATTTGTTTTTCCTTATTTTAGTCCATATTATTCATAGCTGAATACAAGTTAAACAAGAAGATATGTGAACAAGAATTCAGCCTCAGAAGGTGCTCTCAGCTTTGATGTCTGTTGAAAATACATACATTCACAGCTGAAACATCAAGCCAGCAGAGATTTGAGAACAATTTCAGAGAGCCAACCTTGACAGTTATTTCTCACCTGGCGACTGGTGCTCATGGCACAGACATAGGGTAGGAAAAGCCACCCAATCTCAAGTTTCCCCATTGCTATCTACTACATATGTACAAATATGTGGTTTCCAAAACAGAGATTTTAACATAGTTTAATAACTTTTTTTTTTTTATTTCCGTTTTTAATAAAGAACAGTAAAAGTTCAAAAGACTATGCAAGATAACTGATATTTTATTCTAATTTGCAGAGTATTTTATGCTGAAGTGTGATGTTGATGTTTCAGAACTTATAGACACCATAGCAATTTTGATGAAGATTCTTTTCTAAAGTTTCCTACATTCCCTCATTCAGCCTGCATTACAGGCTGTTACAGAACAGAAGTTACAGAAACAAGTCTTCAGTTCCTAACCATACAGGTTGTCAAATCGTGTGAAACATGTGAAAGTACAATGTATCTACATCATAGAAAAATACATATAATAGAAAATTTACAGATATTACCATTTCAAATGCTAATAAACCTTTATTTTATTATATTACTTGATAATGTGAGGCAGGACATGAGACGTAATTCCAGTAATGCAGATGTCTCCAACAGACAAGAAACATGTTTTATGTAGTATCTTTAGAATACAAAAAGAGTTCATGTATTTTCTATCAATTTCTGAAAATCTGTTCTTAATTGTATTCAGGGTGATCTCCTTTGCCTGAAGTGAGGAGATTCAACAGTAACATTTTCATCTAAGACTTAATCTAAGTATATTTCTAAGACTGTGCATTGCTTCATAATGCTGTACACGTTACTTCACTGACATTATCTTATTTATTTCCTTTTCCAATTATAGCATTCAGACATAACATTTCTGCTTTTTTTATATATAAAATATTGAAAAAGTATAAGCTCAGGTGCATTTTATAAATATTGCCAGGAATCTTCTCAAATTCTGAACCATGAATTACCTTGAGGATCATAAACTCAAAAGGCAACAAATAAGCTTTAAACTCTCTAACAGAAAAATATATGTCAGTCATGAGTGAAAAGAAATTAGTATCATTCTGCCATTAATATATTGTATATACTAAACTGGTTGACAATGGCTCTTAATATTCCCATTACGTTTGATTTTTTTCCAAAACAAAAACAAAATAGCTGAAGCAGTCTTAAAAATTAATACCCAATTTTTTGCACTGCTCAGCTGGTTTTTGAAAAGCCTTTGATAAACAAGGTTAATGAGATTGGATGTCCTTTGCCCAGAATTTCCATGTTTTGTTTTACTACAGTTTTTTTCATTTGCTCATGTTTCCACTTTTCCTCACCTTTTTACCTCTTCATCAGGCAAACGCTCATCTTTCTTACAGTTTGTTCAAATGGTATTGGTCTACATTTAAATCTGAATTTTGAATGGAACAAGGCTGACTCTCATTGCTCGCTGTGCGCATAGCCTTGAGATTTATTTAGTTGTCTCTCTGCCTTTTTAATCTTCAATTAAAATGTCTGGAAATGAAAGGCTGAGCCAAAGCAGGCAGAAAGTGATGTAAACGCAGCACATAATAAGCAATTCACTTAAAACCTGGGCATAAAAACACAAAGCAAAACAAAACCACCCACATTTTTCATGATTTTATAAGTTGCAAAATATAAAGATTTTTGTTTCTTCTTGAATTTCAACCTCAGACTTATTTGCTCTTTTCCAAGGTTCACAACAGATGGGTGACCCATCAAACTGCATATTTTGTTGAAGTGAAGCCATCTTGAAAATACTGTAGCCCAGAGATGTGACTAAAATTAATGCAAGACATTGCATTTACTCTACGTTTTTCTTCTTGTGGAAATGTTTTGAAAACAAATCTATTTCAGAAGAATGGCTCAACACTCAAAATACACGTCGGGGAGGAAGCAATTAACTTCACATATCTTCTTATGCTTTCTGCAAAGGGTAAAATCTAATGGTAGGGGGTGCATAAGTGCTGTAAATGCTGTCATTTTCCAAATGTAATATTATTAATATGTAATTTCAAGTTTAGGTCAAGTTTTTTACACATTGTGCCTCTATACTTCCAGCGTTTCATATGCATCTGCCATGCACAGCAAATGCACACTGCAGCACAATCTGCAGCACAATCTGCAGCACAATCTGCAGCACTGAGAGGCAAACATGAAATATTTTAACAGAAATGAGTCCATGCTTTTACCTCATTTATCTGAGCTGCCACCATTTTTAATAACAATTTCATTTATTTGACAGCTACATACACTTTCTAAATAAGCAATTTTCTTGAAAGTGCTGATTTGCAACATTTTTAAATTGGTTTTTTTCTTCATTTTTTTTTCTTAAAAAAACTCTTTACATTATACAGAGAGAGGAGAGAAAAGCATCATGCTGCTAAATATGTATGTGTATTTTTCGAAAGAAAAAATACTAAGAATGTACGGTATCTTTAATGCTAAATTAAAATTGTTGCCAGAATAGTGTTATGTTAGCCCTAGGGTATATGTGATTTCGGCATTTAATTAACTCTGAAGTCCTTCTGTAATCAGGGCTTATGTGTCTGTTTAAAGTTCAAGGCAGCCAGGCTGAATCCGTAGGAGAAAACTGCTTAGAGGGCTGATGTCCTGGAGAAGCAAGTCTGACCTATCTGAGGCAGACAGACTTTACCACATGGCTACATGTACTAAATTAAGAAGTGGGGAAGTTCATCCAAAGTGCACAGATTAAAATTTTCAATAGGCCTAAAAATGACTCTAAGGCATGAATGAGCCTGTCACTTTTTCTCTGCCTCTTCAGTAAATGATGGATTCACCCTATGCCCATAATATAACCCGTGAGATATGCCTGGCTTCGTTGGTTATTCTTCATTCTCAGTCATGCTGAAATAGAGGCTGTGGTTAAACAAATCTGCTTTTATGGAGCAAAGCACTGTGAAACGGAGCTGATTATGGCCTGACACATTGAATTAGAGTGTCATGTAAAGCACTGCTGATGCTTCCATTGTTTCAGGGTCCTATCCTCTGCTTTTCCTTCCCTCTCAAGCCACACACATTTCTATTTTCTGTAGGAACCTTGTTTTTTCAATCTGTATACTATTTGTAACTGATGCCACAGCAGAATATCATTTATAGGTCTGTTTAAGAGGTTTAGTGATTAATGCTTTAAAGGAAGAGGATCCTGTTTTTCTCTATCACTACTCTAAAAGACAGATTGAATTTTAAAAGTGCTCCAGTCACATATCTAATCACTTCTGATTTTCATTTGTAGAAAGATAAAAGTATTAGCTAATTAAGGTCACTGACTAGCAATATCTACAAGCCTGAACAAATTGTCAGAGCCCAGGAAATACTGAGTTCTGAGACCTCATGATACTGTACATCTTTTCTTACTCTGGAGAGACAAGGAGCACTTAATCTTTCTGTTTAATTGTCAGTCTTTTAAGTCATTAGTCTTGATAGCACTTGGCAATGAGTTCCTATTATTTCTTGTGTTTTAATCCATTGGCTACTCTTTCTGTGTTATTCCAGTTGTTCTTGGGCTGTGAAAATGAGCAAATAACAGTAATTTTCCTGATGTAGAATTTTTGTTAGTATAAGAGACATATCCCACCTTCTATGCCTCCATTAGCTTCAGAAATCCCAGTTGTTGGTTATATGATTAGTTTTTATCACTTTCAGTAAATTGTGTTCCATCGGAAATCCTCTTATCCCTGCCAGGCTGTTTTGGGTAAGATGCTCAGGACTGATCAGTCTCAAGATGAGGGTACAGCATGCCAGTGCTGCAGGCAGTGAATCACTGCAAGATTTGTCCAAGAAACAAACTTTATTATGCTTTGCTGCCATGTCTAATTGATACTGGTACTCAAGTTAGCTAGTTTAAAACAAGCTTGAATATATTTGTGATATATTCCAGCTATTATTGTTATAGTGTAAGTATAACCATACACCTATAGTACACTTTAATATTTTTTAAGAATATTTTTCCCTTTGTTTTTATACACCCTCAGGTTTATTGACTTCCATATTCAACACAGTGCAGTATCATAATATTTTTACTGAGCTAGTTATAGGCATTTAAAGATCTGAATACCTTCCAGCATTTTATTAACAGTGGTATATCTGGTATAAAAAGGACCTATGTTTAAATAGTTCAGATTTTGAGTACTGAATTATGATACATGGTAGAGAGAGTTTTGCAGGCCCTTCAAATTTCAATGGAAGCTGTGAGCAGTCCCAAGTTTTGGTATTTTTCATTTTATATGCAAACCAGAAAATTATAACTGCTCACTATGTATTTATGTTTATCATATTATTTTTGTTAATACTTATATAGGATGTTCACTTCAACCCCAAAGGTTGCTTAGAAGTATAAGTAAATTATCCTAAGATGATCCAAATCAATGAAAGGGAAAAAAAAAAAAAAAAAGAAAAGAAAAAGAGAAATCTTAGAATTCTGGAAACAAGGTTTCAAAAGAACATCTAGATGTGGCACTTCAGGACATAGTTTAGTTGGCATGGCAGTGTTGCACTTGAAGTCTTTTCCAACTTTAACAATTCTATGACTGATAGGCTTTTATTCCCATACAAAATATAGGACTGGGCCTGTGCAGAGTTAGTAGTTCACACAGGCAGGTCAAAACTTGCTACACTGCTGTCCTGCTTTGAGACAGGACAGAAACAATTTTCTTTCTAGTAATTTTACTTTTCAGTTAATTCTCTTCTAAATAACTGCCCTTGCTGAATTTAACAGCATGTTTTCTAGTCTGTGTCTGCTTGTAACAGCATGTTTTTCAGTCAGTGTCTGCTTCTAGGACTTAAAACACTCAATGATTGTAGTTACTGCTGGGGAATAGTATGCAGAACCAAGACCACTGCTTGGTTCTGAAAACCACTTCTATGCTCTAGAAACAAAGGGGAGGAAAGGGGTCTCACTTGTGAAACACCCTTGAGGTGGAGTGGACCTAACAGGTGTCTAAAATTGACCAAATGAAGTATTCCATCCCAAACATGTTATTTTATCCCAGCGTTAAACTCTGACAACTGTTCAAGTACACTTTTTCATTTTCCAACCCAGTAGCCTGATAGAAGATGCTGCCTTCATAGCAGTGGAGGCAGGGAAGGTGAGAGGTGCTCCAAAACTGAGTACATGTGGGGTTGATGTGTGCCTTATCCTGTGCTATCTGTAGCAGCCCTTACAGCATAATGGCATGGTGTGAAGTGGATATTATGGTACCCTTAGTACTGTTTCTGCTGCTGAGTAGGAGAGAGTTCAGGTTCAGAAGGGCTGTAAACACTAGCCAGATTTAAATACTTGTGACTTTGAAAACAGATTCAACTTTTTGCTTGTTTTTGTTGTTGTTTTTTTGTTTGTTTTTTAAATTGGAGTAAAGTGAGGAGGCTTGTTTTTACAGGAAAAATGGAAACAGGATAAAGCCTGGGAAGATCAGAACTTGCATAACAGACAGATGAATAAAATAAAGTGCAGCTACCCAAGAATATAGTGTATAGAATTGTGAAACTTTTTGTTGTTGTTGTTATCTTTAATTTATTCAACCTTTCTATTATTTGCTTTTATTTATTCTGTCCCGACAACATCATATTTTTCCATACCCTATGCAAGTAGGTCTGTTCTACCTTCACATTTTCTCTTGTCGTTTGTTTGCTGTATCTGTTTTCTCTGAGAGTTACCTTACCTATTCAAACAACTGATTCTGGGCTTGGCAGTAAGGTCCAGTTGGCAGCATAAAAAATATGTATTACTGAGTGTCAGGCTGCAGCCAATTTGTTCAAAGCTTCTCTTCACAAAAAGAAAACTGCTCTTGTAACTCTAATAGTGAATTTTGCCAGTAAGTAAATAAATTGCTTCTCCCTAGAGGCAAGAGAACAGTCAAAGAGTATCTCCACAAGGAAAACAGTCTGCTCTCCTCTTCAAAAAATTATCTTTGGTAAGAAATGCCACACGGAAGCAGGCTGATAACTAACATTTGTATTAAATCATAGAATATATTACCAACTAACAAAACAAATCCAACAATCTCAATATTTTCACTGCTATAATCTACTTGCAATGGAAAGCTCTGGTTTTACTTAATTTCAAGAACTCATTCTTACAAAAGTACAGATTGGCAACATAACAAGCTAGTGTTGTCTCTTCATAAATAGTGTGGACAACATATCAATTACACAGGTTTTCCCAGGTTAATATTTTAAAAATGTTCTAGAGAGAGTCTACAAAACAAATGTTTATACATTAAGTATAGAGTTCTCACTGAAGCCTAAGTGCAGGGAAAAGGTTTAGCCCCATATTTAAATTATGAGGTTTTGCTTTCTCTTCTGCAACATATTGACCATATTTGTTCATTATGAGCACCTGTGATGAGTAAAAAGGCTGAATTTCATTTGCTGAGAATCACTTTTAATCTGAACTGCTGTGGCTCTTTCTGTGAGAAATTAAGTAAGACTAGGCTTTGTGTATACTTATACTGAGGTACAAATAGACTGTCATCATATGGTCAGATATTTATTATGAAAATCAGGTGCAGAAAAGTTATATTACTCTTAAAAATTCTATTTTGTTGTATTTTAATTTACTTTATTAAATTGATCCATTCTTTAAGGAATATATTTTAATCCTTGTAACAGATTAGACATGAGCTGCACTTGCAGCTCCTACAATTTCAGTGCATGCATGTGCAACTGACAGGATCATTGCATATGTTGTTGGCTTTTTGGCAGGAGCATTATACACTGCAGTATCATGTAGCAGTTTCATTATGCTATAACAATACAGATGATCAGAGTCAAAATCAGAACTAGATTTCAAAATAAACAAAAAAGAAAGGTCACACAGGTACATGGATTCATAATGTTGACCAATAATCTGGTCTTTCAGCAAGTCAGAAGTACACAGGATTTCTTTAAACTCTTCAAGAGTTAGTTAGTTGTTATCAGTAGGATGTTTTTAACTGGATTTTACTGCAGCGGGATCAGGCTTCAAGTACAATAGTGGAAAGCAATTCCTAGAATAATTTTTAGATTATTTCAGCATCAATGCATTGAATAAACATCAGGGGACAGAAAACAGAAAAGAGCTTATCCTGATATGTGCTGATATGTTAAACGGATTTATATCCTGGTACGTATGTGTGCATATATTCTATTTCTACAATAATTATTTATATGAAGCTATTAAATAATAAAGTATCAGGTGATCTGTATCTATCCCTGATATGAAATTCATGCAGTCAAATTCAGTGCAACCTTTTTACCTTCAATCTGCTTTATTGAAACCCATTTTGAAGACAACTAAATGCTATTCCACCTTTGCTAGTTACGCCTTTCTTATACTCATTATCATTAATAGCTTAACAGCCTCCAAACTGTTACCTTAATCTTTTTTATGTCAGTGAGATATTCTCCAACCATCAACATTTTACAACCATTATACCTATTAGAAATCACTATATTTCAAATTATGTCCAATTAACAGAAGAAATAATTACAACATTACATTTAATTGAACGGAAAATTTGACCAGGTTTCTTCTATTTTTTCTTTCGATGACATTTCCATTAGAAGCACCCTGCTTTGTGATATACACAAATGCACAGATTTATTGTGGTGCACCTTCATAAAAATATCTAATAGTCATGATTAATTCTTTATATGAGATTTACGTTATTCACTGTTTTGAACAACATTCCTCCTATATTATGCATTATTACAGGAAAGCAGGGTTTTCCTGGTATAGTGTGAGACAGCATGGGTTTTTAGGTAACAAAATTTCATATGTATTTGCTAAGAATAATATCTTAAAAACATATTCCATATTATGCAAAAGTTATGCAGACACATGCACAACACACATGCAAAAAGGTGTTCTGTCTCATTTGTTTATTTCTCTGCATTGCATCTGTTCAACTATATCTTCTGATTTTATGATGTTACGCAATGGAATTATACCTTCCACACTTATTTGATTGCAATAAAGAATATTATAAGATGCCTCCTAAATGGCTAAAAAGTCTGTGGAAGATGGTGTGCTTTAACATGAATCAGATAATTTTATTCAAAAATCAAACAAAGGTGCATTTTTTAAATGTATTTCATCAGGGAGAGGGTAGTGACTTGACCAATGCAGACAGCTCTTCAAGACTGAAAAAGCATGAAAGGAATGACGGAAGTCTGGTGACATTTAGACAGAAACATTTCATTTAAAGGAAAAAAAAAAAAAAGAAAAAAGAAAAAAAGAAAAAGAAGAAAAAAACAAACCAAACAAATAAAACCCAACCAACTAACCAACAAACAAACAAACAAAACCCCAAAACATAACAAAAGCAAATAAGACAAACTGGATTTTTTTTTTTAAGGCTTTCTAAGTTTATTCACATGTCACACAATTAGCTAAATAATATTATTAAATACCATTATCTCGTATAATTTCTTGGAAAACAGCAGCAAAAGATCTTTGAAGTTATTTCTGCACAGCCCCCCTCTAATTGAATTGGTGAGTTTAGGGGTGAGGGGAAGGAAAGTCTGCATAGCTAGAGGCAAGATCGGAGTTCATCACAGGTTCAAGTGCTGGTTATGAACAAGCCCTTTAGCCCTCTAAGGATCACTTGCTAAAGACAGAGAAAGCCACCTGCCATTTGAGCTGTACTTGTGATACCTGCAAAAATTTCCTTCCAAATTCTATTGACTTTAATATTTTCACATTGTAATGTGAAATTGGAATTGTGGCATACACGTGAAAGCCTTTGGGAGCTGAGAGCTAAGTGCATGCCTCAGTGTTATTCAGAAATGTGTTCATCTGATGGTGAAGCCCAACAGGAAATGAGAATAAGATGTTGTGATCTAGAAAGAAACTCAAAGAATTGCCCAATGAATTATTTTTATTTTTTATGTGAAGATTTTTCTTTTTATTTTAATGTCATTTAACTATACTAGTAGATCTTGTAAAGCTTAAGAGAGTTTGCTGCTAATTTCCATGTGGTTAATTTTTTACTTATTTTTTTTTTTTGTGAAAATTCTGCTGACTAACTAAACAACATCATAAAGAAAATATTTAAAAGTTAACATAATGTATATGGTTACTTTACCAAATTGATGTCACATCATAAACAGGTATATCATAAGCAGGTACATCAATTAAGTCATTAATATGGCTCCTTCTATCAATATTCAAAAGGGTTTTCTGGGTTTTTTCAAAGTGATTCTAATTCAAATATCAGGACTAATCCATTTCTTTGAAGATAGACTTACATTAAATAAGTGTAATTAAAGTTACAATATCATTTTCAGAAACAGACATGTTTTGAAGAGCTAGCTTTTATTCAAACAGAGCTTTCAAAACCTTATTACTTTCTTATGCCACCAATAGGATTATTACACAAAAGAATGTAAGAACTAATTTCAAAAAGTAAATTAAAATTTAAGACATGCTTGTTAACCTACAGGGGAAAAAAAAAACACAACAACAAAGAATCAAACAAAAAACCCAAACAAAAACAACAACAAAACACAGAAAAAACTCCCACACCAATAAAACAAATCTGAAAACCTAAATAACTTCTGCTTTTCTGTACATTAAACAAAGATTTCCTTTGTCTCTCTCTCTCTCTGGTTCTCCCTCCTTATTATTATTCTTTGTTTTTACCAGTTCATCTCTAGGTCAAATCAAGTTCATTTATGTCCAGTAGATTATTCCAGTTAAAAGGAAAGTCAGAGATTAAAGAGTATAGTGAAATACCTTCCAATCTGCCATGGATGCAGTATTTAATATTAAAGTCAGGTGACATGAATGCAGCTAGGCCTTGGTAGCTAACCTAGAGACCTCTGGGTGTTGAGCTGGAAGAGATGAAGTCTGATTTCGACTTCATAGTATAAACAGAATGTCATCCACCCATCAAAATTCCACCCACAGTGAACCTCCGACACAGTTAATGATTATAATCTTCACATTTAATCATGGGAACACAGTGACAGGCAAACAAAGGTTAGCTAAACTGACAGTTCAGGCTGTTTGAATGGAAAATGGGGACTTCACAAGTTTTATTTTAAAATGTGTATACTCTTCTAACAGCACTTTTCAGCTTTACACTTGAAGAGTGTACAAAGCCTGGCTGCCTAAAGAAATTGGCAGTGTGCATAATTAACCTTTAAACTGCAAAAAGGCTGGAAACTTTGATGCTTTCTTTAAAACAGTTGCTATTCAATACTACTTTCAAGGTTAAATTAAGCTAAGGGCACTTAAAGGGTAAAGGAAGAAATACAACACTAACATGTCGAAGTGCCAGAGGAAAAAATGCCATTTTAAACATGACATAGTTATCTTATAGGGATATGCTTTTTTACTTAGGTTAAAGGACAGTGACAACTTATTGAGAACAATATTTCAAGATACATTTTATTCTCTGTACATTTTGTTGCTCATAAAACTGTGTGGATCCTTTTGTACCCTTTAATCTTACCACTGTGATGTTCAGAAATTAAAGACTTAAGAATGAGTGTAAGTACCTCAAACTTTCTTATATTAAAAAATACATATTCAATGGTCTTTCAGCCATGTATGCCTGAAGTAAATGTATGAACTTTTCTTATGGAGCAAAGAATAAAAGTGCAGCAGTAGATTATTACAGAAAAAAGAATGAACCTAATTGAAACCCTGCAGCAAATAAGTGACATTTGCAATAGAAAATAACTACTGACCATGAATTACCTATTTAAAGAAATGGCTGCTTGCTCTTTAAAAGTTATTGTATTGTTTTTGATGCTCTTCAAGGACCAGTACTTCAAAAGTACTATTAATAGAAAGAATTAATACAATAAATTCACATTAAGTTAATAACATATTTTTACATGCAACTTTCACTTCTATTCCAAAATGTTCAACTTAATTTCTCAAGTAAAAATACAGTATCATAAGAATGACAACAAAATCATGATATGAAAGACTGACCTCACATGGTTGAGGTGGGCTCCAAGGCGACTTACACAGGCCAGGACTAAAGCATCATACAGGTCAAAGAGTTGATTCAGCCTGCAAAACCTTTTTGTCTCAGATGTTTTCTTTGCCACTGGTAGGGCAGTATGTGGAAGGCTGAAGTCTCCTTCTACTTTCTACACAGACACACAGAGCAGGAGTGAAGCAGCACTGGTTTCACATCTGTGGCACTGATGTCTATGAAATGCTGAACCTCTCAAACCTTCCAGAAAAGCAGGAAGGGGAGGAAAAATAATTGGAATTGAGGACTACAAAGATGTCATGAGGGAGAAAATCCAAAGGGCCAAAGCCCAACTTGAAAACAATCTGGCTGCAGCTGTCAAAGATAAAAAGAAATGTTTCTACAAATTTATTAGCAACAAAAGGAGGCCTAAGGAGAATCCCTATCCTTTCTTGCATGAAGGGGGCAACAAAGTGATCAGAAATGAGGAGAACACTGAGGTGCTTAATGCCTTCTTTGCCTCAGTCTTTAATAGTAGGAGCAGATTTTTGCTGGGTACCTAGTCCCTTGAGCTGGAAGACAGGGACAGGGAGAAGTTTAAAGCCCTCATATTCCAAGAGGAGATGGTTAGTGACCTTCTTCACCACTTACACATATAGATGGGGCCAGATGGGATACACCTAAGGGAGCTGGTGGAAGTGTTCACCAAGTCACTTTCGATCATTTATCAGCAGTCCTGGTTAACTGGGGAGGTTTCAGGAGCCTGGAAATTGGCACATGTGACTTTCATCTAGAAGAAGGGCAGAAGGAGGATCTAAGGAACTATAGTCCTGTCAATCTGACCTCAGTGCCATGGAAGGCTATGGAGCAGATCATCCCTGGGCAGCATATTCCAGTGTCTAACCACTCTTTTGGTGATTTTTTTTTCCTAATGTCCAGTCTAAACCTCCCCTGTTGCAGCTTGAAGCCATTCCCTCTTGTTCTGTTGCTAATTACCTGTGAGAAGAGACCAGCACCAACCTCTCTACAATGTCCTTTCACATAGTTGTAGATACTGATGAGGTTTCCCCTCAGCCTCCTCTTTCTCAAGCTAAACATTCCCAGTTCCTTCAAGCATTTTTCATAAGTTTTATTCTCTAGGCCCTTCACCAGCTTCGTTGCCCTCCTCTGTACTTGCTCCAGCACCTCGACATCTCTCGTGAACTGAGGTGCCCAAAACTGAAATCTGCCCTGTGGAAAAGGACCAGTGGGTGTTGAAAGACAGGTAGCTTAAAATGAGCCAGCAGTTTGCCCAGATAGCCAAGAAGACCAACAGCATCCTGGCATGTATCAGAAAGTGTGGCCAACAGGACTAGGGAAGTGATTGTTCCCCTGTACTTGGCAACAGCAAGGGTGCAGAGAAGGGCAATGAAGCTGGTGGAGGGTGTGGAGATCAAATCTTACACGGAGCAGCTGTGGGAACTGGGGTTGTTTTGCTTGGAGAAAAGGAAGCTGAGTGGAGACTTTATCACTCTTATATCTCTCTATATATCACTTTATAACTATCTGGAAGGAGGTTGTAGCAAGATGGGGGTTGGTCTCTTCCCCCTAGGAACATGCAACAGAACGAGAAGAAATTGTCTCAAGTTGCACCAGGGGAGGTTTACCTTGGATATTAGAATAAACTTCCTCACTGAAAGGATAATTAAACAGTAGAATAGGCTGCTCAGTGAGGTGGTCAAATCACCATCCCTGAAGGTGTTTAAAAGACGTGTAGATGTGGTTCTTGGGAATATAGTTTAATACTGGACTATGTAGTTAATGGTTGGACTTGATGATCTTAAAGGTCTTTTCCAACCAGAATTATTCTGTGATTCTGTGTGTGAGATTCTATTCCCAGGGCCTAGCTGAACAAGGGCTGACAGGAATACAGTGGCTCTCTTCAGGTACACAAAACATCAAGGAAGAAATGCCATTAAAAGAAGAATAAAAAAATGTTATGAAGTGAACTTAAATGCATTCAAGATAAAAATTTGAAGTTTTCTACTCATAAATGTGATAAGGAACAGGAGTATCCCTTTAACTGAAGAAACAGTAGCCAAAATAATAAAAAAAAATTCAATAGCTTATTTTTTGAGTGTGACAGTGAATGCCAACAATTACTAGGAGTAATGATGATGACCAAGAAGATCTCTTAGGAGTCTATCTTCCTATATCCTAATAGTTCTAGTCTAGTTCAAGACTCTAGACACTGATTGTAACCGTGTGTAATGAATACAATAGGTAGCAAATTGGTTTCACAGCACCACAGAATTACCACGGTTAAGAAAACCTCCAAGGTCATTGAGTCCAGCCATTAACCTAACACTAACAAGTCTTTAACTAAACCATATCCCTAAGTACTATGTCTATACAACTCTTAAATACCTCCAGGGATGGTGACTCCACTACTGCCCTGGGCAGCCTGTTCTAATGCCTGATAACCCTTCTAATGAAGAAATTCTTCCTAATATCCAATCTAAACCTCCCCTGTTTCATTTCTCTTCTGTCAATTTAAACTGCTAAAATGGTATATAAGATTAAATTCTTTGACTGACTATTTCTGTCATCAGCTGACAGTAAAAAAAAGTGTAGATCTATAGAAAACACATGAGAGGTTTTATGCCCACAGACATAGAAGATTTGCACTGTTAACATTCATTCAAATTCTCTGTATACTAATGCTGACTTCCATGGTGACTAGTTGAAAACCAGGTATTAGAGATCTGTGTTTTTATTTCTGCATTTCTTTTGTGTTCTGGTTTTATCTCTATCATTCTCTTTTTCTCTTCCTTGTAAGAAAACTTTTTGAAAATACATTGAGTACCATTGTTACATAAAACTAATTGCTTCTAAACCTCCATTTTTCCTTGTTGTTTTGCAACCTTTTTATGATTGGAAAGAATCTCTTTCCACAATTTACACCCTTGTAATAGCACAGAGCAACTTACTTTACCTGACAGGGCACAGATATAGGAAGTGCATACACTTGTGGCACTGCAGAGGACAAATACATATGCAGTCATTTTTTGCATGCTACTTCCAATGTATTGCATACTGAACAGAGTACAAAAAACATAACAATTATTTGATTTATGTGTCAAAATTGTTGAGTGTGGGGGGGTTGTGTGTTTTGTTGTGGGGTTTTTTGTGGTTGGTTTTTTCCCCACACAGATTAATGCCAAAATGGAAAAAAGGGACTATATAATAAAAATATATGCAGTTACACACTTAGGGCATTTCCATGAAGTTAAAATAGTACACTTTAAGTCCACTTGCAGATTTAAAGTCTTCTAGATTTTCTAAGCATAAAGACACAGACCTTACAAGGATTACTGTTCATGATTATCTGCTAAACTATTGCCCGGGAAAGGAGCAAGACAAATGTTGGCCTCTCTTTCAACTTTAGGTCTTAGCCATCACCACAGTGCTGGAGACCACCCCACTGATCCAAATGTGACATGCTTAAAAGTTGTCATTAACCTTGTCAGCACAGATCCGAGGGACTGATCCCTTGAATCTTGTTTGTCATTATTGTGGCCTCCAAGAGAGGCAATTTATGAACTCACTACACTTTTGTTTCTCCCTGCCCTGCACACAGCTATGGCCTTTTTCCATCATACAACTGAACACAGATCCAATTGTTGTGCTGTTTACATATTCCTTAAGCACCACTATTATGTTACAAATTAAAGAAAAGGCTCAGATTTAATTGTTTTTAAAACACTAAGAAGACAAATAGCTATTCAGGAGGGAAAGCAATAAGCAAACAAACACACACAGAAAGATCCTAGCTCCAAACCAGAAAGACACAGGGGGCACAGTGAGAGGAACTGTCAGGCAGAAGATTTTGCTAACCACCATTCTTCTGTTAGATACAGAAACTATTTCAGATTTGTGAATCCTTCTCCTTTTCACACTAATAACTGAACATTGTCTGAGCTAAACACACCATGAAATGTATTGATCGTACTATGAGAAATGCCTGACACAGTCAAAACATTAACTGCAACTCTGGTCTTATCAGCTGCCACAGAGAGAGGGCTGTGGTGAACAGCTACTCAAATTCATTCCAATACGAAAGAGGACATCACCAAACTATATTAATTCCAATACTTGTTAATCCTGGTCTCTCTGTAAAATCCATTTTTATTCAGATTAACAAATCCTTGGTTAGATACAGACTATAAAGTAGGTTACAGCTTAAATCCTTATAGTACCAAGACCATAGTAGATAAACAAAGAATGAATTAACCAGCTTGGACCACAAATCCAGGAAACAATGCCTGTTAATCCAACAAGGTCAAGCCTGTAACGTGACAATGCTTTGGGGTGGGTCAGAATAGTAAAAAGAAAGCAGCTTTTAGCCCTTTTACCTGTGCATGTGAGAGAACTAAGGTATTGTAAATTGTGTACAACCCACTAGGAGGGCAAAGACAGAATTATTTTTTTCTTTTCCATTTTTCCAGTTAAGTCAGACTAAGGAGGACCCCTCAGGCATTCTCCTGTTTTTTGTTTTGTTTTGTTTTGTTTTTCTAAAAGAGAAGAAGTTGAGGTATAGGGATCCTGGACACTTTGATTTCCCTCTTTTAGAATTTCCTTTCTCAGTTTTACTTCCAGCCAGCTTAAAAAACCAAACAAACAAACAAACCACCCCAACATATACAGAAACTTTAAAGGAACACTAATAATCACATGTAAAGAGAGCTGAGTGTAATAGGGAATGTTCCTACCATGAAGATACTAATTCAGCAAATGATCTCAGACTTGAAAGAAATTCTATCAAGAAATCAAAGCATCAGAATAGAGAGAAAGTCATAGAGTCAGTTGTGAGTAAGGAGCTTGCTTTCTTTACAGCTAAGAAAGCATTGGAAGCATTAGCAAATCTTCGCTATTAGAAGGAATAAGAGCAAAGCCTTGCTCTGATGACAATCCTTTGTCATTTACCCTTTGCCTAAAGCCAGCTTCCTTCTCCTTTCTTTAAATGTGGGACAAAAAAAGGAAAATATTTCAAAGTTAATGTCAGGCATCTCAACAAACGCCAGAATCTCTCAGGATTTAACTGTTGAGAAGTTCTCTAGGAGACAACAGCCAATTGAGACAATATCCCCAGAAAGACACATCAGAACTCTGTTATCTTTTATTTATTTATTTGTTTGTTTGTTTGTTTTTGTGAGGTTCACCAGCCCTATTGGATGGTGACAGCTAAGGCAGAGTGTAGTTGCACAAGAAACTCTTAAGAAATGTGAAGCTTTCTGAGATAAAGTGTTACAATCTTCTTGAAGTGACTCTTCATGCAGAGAATTGCTATGATGGTGAAAATGCTGTGACCTTTAACATAGAAAAAAATCTTTGGTCTGGTCTTCCATTCATCTTCATCACCAAAAAGCCTTTTTGTCTGCTGATACACAAGGACTGCAGCACATGGAGATAAACAAAAGCTTGGTATTGCTTGCTCTTGAAGAAATCAAGGCCAAAACTGAGCCTGCACAGTAATCTGAATTCCAACTCCTACAAGGGAGATCTTTAGCAAATTAAGTGCTCTTAAGTTCTGCTGCACATTTTTCACAGCACCTGTAAAGGGCAAGGAAGTGCCAGTCAGGATAGAAAAAATAAAACTCGTCAAAAAGAGGCAAAGTAGCAATATTGTCATAGTATGCATTTAAAAACACAAACAGCCCTGGGAGTTCAAGGTAATGTTTGCTTTCATAAAGTTCCATAATCTTTTTCTCAATCATTTTGAAAATAAGATACATAAAAAATTTAAATCTTAAAGATTTTATAGGACAGTGAAGGGCAGCTAAATGTACTTTCATTCATAGCTACAGTATTATGGGCAAAACACCAATCAGTGGACTATATTTTATGAAACTTGGGCTGCTCATGTTCAAAGAAATCAGTGGATGATCCCTGAAATTGTGCTCATATGCAGGTGCAGTGTAAACAAGTCATTTTGTTGAATATGATAAGGTGACAGTTGTCAAATGGTTGTGTGTTTCTTTAGCTGCATATCCTACACAGTGTACCTTATTCAGTTTCTGTAGAGCTTGAATCAGTATATTTTCCAGAGGCTTCCTCTTTCAAACTGGGCTCTGACCCTGCAAATTTCTCTCTGAATTACTTTGGCATTTATTTTAAAAACACACTGAAATGCTTTTTCTTTTCTACTGATTTTGTAAGCCATTTGAGTGACTAACTCAAGATTGTTACTTTAAGGGAAAAAAAAAAAGGGGGGGGTGGGGGGGAGTTTGTAGTAGTTAAGAAACCCTCTACCAAATTTGGAGGTTCAGGCAAAGCAGAAGGCATTACAACAGACAAACGGAGATAAGAGAAAAATGGAAATAACTAATAGTCTAAATTCATCCTTCTGCAAAGGACTTTGAAGGATCTGCTCAAAAGGCTAACAGGTCATAAAAAACATCATGTAGAAATTCCCTCATTCTATAAAGTACAGTACCTCTTTAAGAAGAAAACAATTTAAATCTAGTATCTTTTTTATCAAAAAGCCTGTTCCTGTAGAAAAGCTACCTGTATCTGAGACAAAATAATCCTTGTAGATCTAATTTAGAAACTAAGGCAATTTGTTTTACTCTTTTCTGTGTGTCATCCCTTATTCCACATACATATACACAGAAAATGGCAATTAAAGGAGCAGTCAGTAAATCTTTGCTATCTCCAGGAAGATTCTGGGCTCACAGAAACAGAAATTGAGGTTTATTCATAAATTGCAAAACATTACAATACAGTTCCTGCTTACCTCTAACTGTATAGGGCTGACTACTCCATCTATAGTTCCAGAAAGCTACGAAAAAAGATTACAGAGAGAAATTAGTCTATGAATTTTACAGCTCAAAAGAGCAGGCCATAAAATACTTAGAAAATTCAATCTCTTTACAAGACTGGAAAATACTACTTAAGAGCTCCTGGAAAATAAAACCGTTGTTGATTATTTTTATTTTGAATGCAAAGACCTATCTATGGTGCTTTCTCAACTGATTTAATATTTCAACTCTTCATCAAAAATCATGACAGATTTTTTTCCATTTCTGATTACTGAAATTCCTCAGTAATGAAGTCACATAATCCCTCAAATTAAGTTTTCAACAACTTTCTGAAATTATTTCAATACTTAAAATGCTAAAATACAGTTTGAAATAATACAATAGTGCATTTAAAAAATATATTTATTTAATATAAAAGGGTGGGTTTGTAATTAGCAATGTAAGTCACAATATTTTAAAACAAATATTTTAAAAACAATTTAAGCACCTTTGTTTGTTTTTTGTTGTTGTTTTGGGTTTTTTTCAAAAAACACCCCAGTCATTGAAAAGTAAAAAAAGTATACACAGAAACAATAGTAATTTTTAGTTTTATCTTTAATTTCAATTTGTTATCCACTAAGGACAAGATTTTCAAAGTGAAAGGAAAGCCCTATCAGCTTCATCTTCACCTTTTTTTTTGCAATTTTTAAAGCCCTATGAATATGTGTACAGGGTCTCCTACAGACTTCTCCTTTCAGACCTTGTAAGAGATAAAAAGTATATTTCCAAGTGCATTGAAAATACAGGTCACTCATCTGGTATCTGTACTCTTTCACATACCTCAGGAAGGTCAGGTGATGAAACATGTCATCCAATTTTTAGTCAATCCTACAACCACGCAAGTAAGTTGAAGTTGAAACTTTTAACACAAGATTAAAAATGGCAAATTATGAGCCACTATGAATCATAAAATGGCTGTGCTTGAATTGTCCAGAGCAAGGCAATAAAGAGCTCATTATATTGAGAAATAAAGATTAAGCACTGATTGCATCATTGGCCTGTTACCATTTGCATCTGTTTGTAGGCAATAACTTTTTCAGATTGCCACATTCAATGCCATGAATTACGATGAGAAAAGAAGAGGGAAAGGAGTTTTGTGTTATACTTGGCTTTATTTGTAGCACAAAATATCTAAATCATTAAAAAGCAAAAAAAAAAAAGACAAAAAAAAAAAGTGTGATATTTTTTTCTGAGAACTTGCCCTTTATATTTTTAAAACTCATAGAGAAGATGTTTAGGAAAGAAATGGGAAATAACAAGAATATAATTCATAGAATAATAGAAACATAGAATCCTAGGGGTTGGAAGGGACCTCGAAAGATCATCTAGTCCAACGCCCCCTGCCAGAGCAGGGTCACCTAGAGTACATCACATAGGAACGCATCCAGGTGGGTTTTGAATGTCTCCAGTGAAGGAGACTCCACAACCTCCCTGGGCAGCCTGTTCCAGGGCTCTGTCACTCTTACAGTAAAAAATTTTTTCCGGATATTCACCTTGAACCTCCTATGCTCCAAATTGGAATACTGGAATTGGAATACTGACATTTTAACCAGACACTCAGCTAGCTTCTAGCTCTGAACAGTATCACTGCAGTATGAATATAGTAATAAGATTCTTTTTGATCCATTCCAGCAATGTAAAATGTAGAGTAAAGAGTAAAATATTCTGAAATCTACAGTTCCAAAACTACAATCAGGCTGTATCTGAAAAGTAGAGGAGCAAGCAGAAGTACACAGCAGTGAGAGAACACAGAGAAGCAGTATATTGTCATTTTCAGTTATAATATTTAACTCATGAAGCGTTAGACAAATAAAATTTGCATTTAGTTTTTCCATCGTCAAAGTGAATAGAAATACCACTTTCCTAACACTGGCTATTTTAATTGTATTAAGTTTATTTTGGAAAGTAGTGTAAAATTTTAATTACTATTAAACATATGAGTAGTGCTTGATGATGTGAGAAGATGTGACAAATTCATCATCATTGATAATATCCTTCATTCTTTATATTGCATCAGAAGCCAAAATAGACACATGGACAATTACAGAATAACTTGCCCATGGATATTTTTTTAATTTTTATAGTTACAAAAACCTCGACTCTTGAAGCGTATTACAGTCACAACAGACATTACCAAAAAGATCAAAATCTATGTGAGCCAGAGACCAGGTGGAAAGAGCAGGGAATGATCCAAAAAGCAATATCACAACCATATGTATGAAAGGGGCTAAGACTCAAGAGTAGACAGATCATTTTCCAGCAGTCAGTAGCAATTGCAATAAACATAGTCTTCTAAAATTAGGGAGAGATGATGGAATATATTTATCCACAATTAAAAGCGTGCAGGCTGGCAAAGGGAATTATAATAATACATATACAGTCAATATATTCACTAATTAAAAAGGCAAGATGGAATATGGACGTATTGGGAAATAACAGAGAAATGCATCCCATTCAAATATAGTTCAGTATTTGAGATATAATTCTTTGGAAGACTCCCCAATTGGCAGCAATAACCTAGAAATTATGCTGTATATTATATATAAACCACCCTCTGAGTGAATACTTGTACAACAGCACCAGCAATATCAGTCCCCGTTCAGAAGAACATAAACAGATTGGCCTAGTTCCAAAAATATGGAGTATGTTTCTGATTTTCCTCTCATTGAACATCTGTACAATTCTCATCAGGAATTTCCACTCTGGGGCATTCTGAAAGCACAAGAGACAGATTTTCTGATTTGAATAATTATCCCTTGATGAGCAAAATAGTATCTTGTGGTAGCATTTTCCTGATGTAGATTAGGAAGAAACAATGCCAACAATGCTATGATTACACTGTTTATTCAAAGTCAAAGTCAGAATTAAATCACACAGTAATCCTCAAGCTAGGTTGTGCTTGAAGTCACTAACCTTCATTAGTATTTACTATAACTGGATCCCTGTGTCTCAGGAATGTATAGGCATTATAGAAATTACAATCGTGGTGGTGTTGATGTCGAGGTCAAGGGACAAACAGAAAGAGATGTATAAAAGGCATGAAAAAAGAAAAAGCAAAAATATTTCCTCACCAGTATTTACAAACAGTTTACAAACAACATGCATGGCATCTAGTATCACATATACTAGTGATTGTATTCCAGCAATCTGACTCTTTAATGTATTTTTCGAGTTTAGAAACACTAACTTTGGCATTTCCTGTCTGTTGGTGAACCTCAGTTTAACTTATTCAGTGAAATATTCCTCAAAATTTCACATGCTTCCATCTCACGTGGATTCACAAGTGGTTTAAAGTAATGGTTGCATGTGCTCAAGAATGGAAATAAATTTACAATACCAGATTAGGCAGTAGGAGTCATGCAGTATCTGCAACTCTCAAAGACATAAAGGATGAAAGGAGGTAGGGGCTCACACTAAGGTATGGAAACATGACATGATCAAATTATGCTTAAGTCTCAACTTTCATGCAATTTGCCCCCTTGGCATACTCAGCTGTATTACCAGTTGAGCAGGGTGGTGGTAACACATTAGAAATGCTAACAATGAACAGTGGTTAAGACAACATAGAGAGAAGGAAATAAGTAGGATATGCTGCAGGAGCATCCTAATTAGTATCTATAAACAGAGCAGTTTTGAGGCTGGAAAATCTTGCTCTCCATTAGTTCATGTCACTGCTTTTTGGTTTCTTTCTATGACATTACAGAAGTCAGAACATGGATTAAGTTATCTACAAACTCTGGTCTCCTGAGAATGCATTAAATGATTTAGGAAAATCTGTGTAAAGGTTTACCCTAATCAGAGAAGTAGGCATACCATGGCAGCGTAATTCTCACATCTTGGCAAACTCAACTGTCAGAAGGGAAAAGATAGCATGAAGAGCAGGTTGTTTAAAATAGATCAGATTGTCCAGCAAATTCTGAATGTTCTGTAAAACAGAGGATATGTGTTAATCGCACATCTGTGCTATATCCTGGTCTATTTTCCACTCCATGATCCAGTTCTTTGGTTTAATCTTCAATCAGCATGCCTGGTTTTTGGGGTGACAGTACAAGCAAGGAAATATGAGTTGCAGTCAAAGGAACTCTGCTTAAATAGCCATCTTAGTTATAGGTCCACCCCTTCTCCCCAGCCAGTCAGACATACATCTCCTAAGATTTAGGCAGAAAAAAAGGAACATTAAATTTCTTTATGAGTAACAGTAACTTTTAAATTAATTCTTCAGAAAATCTCCAGATTTCAATGTGACTTCTTAGAGTAGGCTAACCACAAATAGGTCTGGCAGTGGCAGAACTGCCATTTGGAATTTTCTAAGTGCTTTATTGTCTCCTCAGTGTCTGTGAACAAGAGCACTTTACATCTGAGGTGCTCCTCTGGTACATTTGAGATGTCTTTACCAGACAGCTTACTATCAAAAAGGTTTGTAGCTATTTGAGAATAGAACAGCTATAACCACTGGCGAAGTAGAAGAGCGAACTTAGTAAAATCCACAAAACTGGAATTCATCGTGAGCCAAAAAAGGTATAACAGGTACCAAATGCCTGGGAATAATCACAGAATCTAGAATCATAGAAAGGTTTGCCTTGGAAGGGCCTTAAAGATCATCTAGCTCCAACTGCCCTGCATGGGCAGGGACACTTCCCACTAGATCAGATTGCTCAGAGCCCTATCCAACCTGGCCTTGAACACGTCCAGAGATAAGGCTTTATCTCCAAGCTAAAAAGGTAGAAGTTGAGGGTAATTTTCAAATTATATAAATCACATATTATCCATAGGCTTCAGTGGAACTATGTCCATTATCATGCGAGAATCTGGTAGTTTTTATTTTTTACATTTTCTTCTAAAAATAAGCTATTTCATATAATGTACAGCTCATATAAGCTATTTCAGTACATATGTTTCGTATTTAAATACTGTTGTTTTCTTTAAAGTATTCTAGAGTTCATGTTCAATCATTGTTGAGTACTGACACAACATTTTCAGAGATTACAGTGACCGAATAGTTTTCACAAAAAACTATTTTTGAGTATGTGAATTGTTTCTTCCTTCATGTACTTAGCATTTACTGTAATATTATTTCAGTTCTCATTTTAATCGCTCACTCTAGTTAGACTCTTCTGCAACCCTCCAGAATCAGGTTCAGATTTCATTATCCCAAATAATTTTCTAGTATTTAATACCTTTGTCAATTCAATTTTCATTTGTTTTAATTGAGAAATACGACAAACAGCAGAGTTTAGCTATCAAAAATGGCAATTTTGTCCCATCTTAAAAAATATCATGTACTCCTACCCTCTTTTTCCTTACTGATAAACTTTTATTAATCCACAACAGCCACATAGTAGTTGAGTTTCCTTTACTGAGAAACAGCACATAAAGTAAAATAACTAAGATACCACATAAGACCTGCAGAGAGGATTGGTATGGAGGTTGGTCTTGTTCATTACATTAAGTTTTGTACTAGAATAATTGAATATTCAGTCACAAATGAAGATTATTTACCTTAGAGCTTCTCCAACTTTTCCATTTATAAAAAATTAAAATAATCAAAGAGGCTATTTTTTTCCATCCAAACCTTAGCTTCTTAAGCTATTATGGCTACAACTTCTACTATAACACTAATTATCCAAAGCAGAAATATATTTTATTTCAGAATCCTTTGATTTTCTAGCAAGAGTTTCTTAGAAGCTATAGAAGGCTTTCTGTATCTGGTTGCACAAATTCCATGAAATGTAATCACTTGGTAGAAATAAGTAATAAAAAACCAAAACCAATATTACATGTTTTTTGAATTGTTATGAATTGTTATAGTCAGCTTTTCACTTGCTAACTTATCATTGCCTTCCAATTACAGAAACCAAGAAAACATCAGCCAAAAAACATCCAAAGTACAATAAAACCAAACAGATGTTCTAAAGGGAATGACTGTTAGATTGCAAGGAGAATAATTTAACTTCCTGATGAATATTGTACTGTTTAGTCTGTAGCCATGCCTACAAACAGCTGATAGCAGTGTTTTAGTAGTAATTGTGGTCATTAAAGGAAGAAGTTCATTGCTAGATCTGTATTGGGCCTTCTTTCACACCAGGATGAGATGCTTCAGCACCACCACTAAGATGCATTACAGCTGCACACAATATTCTTTCAAGCCAAAATTCTTTGTTATGAACCTGTTTTTCCTAAGGCATTTACATCTTCTGATTTATATATACTATCTAAAATCAGGTAACCCCTACGATGTTAAAAAAAAACAAACAACCCTCTTCCTTGTCCTTCCTACCTTAACGGTGTCACAGGAGAGCCCTGCCCACAAATGATAGGAGAAAATGCACCAATTGCAACGTGCTAGGAGGCTGGTGTAAATGTCAGCAGTTTTTATACTCTTTCCAAAGACTGTTGTTTATTCAAGGATTCTTTTTTTGTTCAGGTTTCTTTTGTTATGACTTATTTTAACACACTATGCTATGGTCTTAAGAGGTCTTCTCCTGCCTGTAAAGAGCTGAACAAAACCAGACTCTGCATATTTGGATGTTAATGTTATCATGTATAATTGCTAAACCAGAACCAACTGCTAGCTTTCTGTTGCAAAGATTCTTCAGTTTTGTTATTCTTAAAAAACCTAAGCTTTATAAAGACTCCGTAATACAGAATACAAGCAAAAGATTGATTGTAGCAATACATCCATTTTCTAAGCCTCATTAAATTATTCCATTCTACTGTTATTTTCCCACCCCTGATGCATCTATCAGCCACACTGCATGCTTCTGCACACTAGGGACAGGACTGTCAAGATAGCTTAGATTATTCATGGCACCAAAGTAACAGTCTATACATTCACAAGCATTCATGACTTAGCATCTCCACTATGTCTCTGAAAAGCATGTATTTCACAGAGGCTCAGCACCCAACAAGCTGAGCTCCTGAAACCATTAAACTTGATGCTCAATTAAGATCTGAGCTTTTAGAAGTCCTAGCTGAGCAAACCATAAATCCTCAATAGCTCTCTAACTCCTTTGTGTCTTCGCTCTTCAAGTACTGCTATTAGCTGTTCTTTCCACTTCTGCTGTCATCCCTTCAGAGGGAAAAAAAAAAAAAAATAAAATATCAAATTGTCTAATTTGAAAGAAAGAAAGAATGAACCCAGTGAGAGCTTCCCAACTGCAATAAACTGTCAGTACTTTCTTTCCCTTTGTTCGCTAGAAACACAAGAAAAAAAGGGGACTGAAGTAAACAAGCAACTTTCTGCTTCACTTTCACAAGAAGAGTGTCTCTAAGGTCTCACTCTGACTTAGTAGCCTAGAAAATGGGGAAATGCTGAGGGAGTTAGAGGGGAAATTGAAAAATATTATTTTTAAAAATGGGTAAAAGGTAGCACTGAAAGTCCAAAGTATACATTATGAACTGCATGACTATTCAGAATGTATTTTATGAAAGCATTAATATTTAACTCTTTTGGTTAAAGGTCCAGTACTAAAATAAATAAAAAACATGTATTATGTAATTGTAGCATAAAACATGCTCACTTGCATCTCTCTGGGTAAGTGGCAGAACACAGCCTGTTTTTTTCCACGAAGCATAAGTTATGGTTCTCATCAGCAACACCCTGTATGAGCATCACAGTTCAGTTGCCAAGGAGTAATCAATTGAAATTATACATATACTCTGAACACTGGAGTAGTGCCTGGCTCACATTGACTACCACCAGGGAAGATTCTGCAGTTAAGTTTGCTTTAGTGCATTCATCAGAAAACACGGTGGTTAGTTCTGCTAATCTACTAAGACACAGAAAGATTTGAAAAAATGTTTTGCATTATTAAATCATTTAAAGAGTGGCTTTTTTTACAACCGGAATAGTCAACATTCATTGTAACTGCAATGAGTGAAGAAAAATTTCTGAGCTGTTTTTTAGTCCCTAACGTAGTCCCTTTCCACTTGGAACTGCTTGCTTAGGCACCATTACTTCTGCTTGTTCAGAGGCCCACAGCTTCACGGGATGCCAAGTAACACCAAGGCTTACCCACGGTGGTTGTTGTATCATTTAGCATGTTCATTTAGCTGTCAGGATTCACTACTGCTAGTGTTTGTCTAAAACTTGTGCATTACAGTTCACGGAAACACTAAGTGCCCCAGTGACCATCAATGGATGACGTGTCTAACCGGCTTGGAGGTCTCCTTCCCTACCACTTTTCTCTCCAGATTCTCATATTCAGTGTTCTATTTAATAAGCAAAGATTAATCTGTCCGGTCTTAACTCATTCACCTAAACTCTGCAATGTCCTGTCGATAATCCAGTCTACTGTGGAAAAGAAGTGTGATTTATTTTTTGTTTAATCATGTCGTCCTATGTTCATTAAATAATCACTGTATTTTAGAAAAAAAATAAATATTGCATTTTTGCTTTCTTCCATCCTCCAAATCACTCTTAATTTCGGAGCCTGTCATCATCAACTGCCTCAGTCCCTTCTTTTCCATGTCTATTGATTGATCCACCCAGACAACTTAGGAAGAGGATGATCAGATCTGTGAATCCCTGCTGCACTTTTAAAGGAAAGAAACTCTCCAGAGAATGCTAATCATATGGCTAAATAGCCATCGCTTTTATATGACGTATAATTCAACAAATTAGATTTTTAAAATAATAATTTTGTAGCAATGCATGGTTCCAGTAACTTAAGATAGGCACTGATCTGCTTGCAGAGCTGTATCCATGGCACTATTTAGCAAGCATTCACTAGTTGCAGACTTACTCTTCCACTTATGCTTAACTTCAGGCTTCCTTTTCTGAAAGCAAGTGTTTTGAAAGTGAGACCCACTTGAGTAAATTAAGAAGGCAAATTTAGCAAACTATCTTAATTATTAATCAGTTTTCAGTTTTACCCACTTGTGCCTACCCTGTGTAATAAACATTTATTAAGCTTTGCTTTTTTATATCATTAATGCTAATAATGTGTTTTGAATTGCTCAGATAAAATTACGTATAACATTTTACTCCAAATGATATTAATTGCAAATATCTGGATCTGGAGGGGTTTTTTTTGTTGTTTGTTTTGGTTTGTTTTTTTGTTTTTCCCTTTCCCACCAAAACATTCTGAATCCCATTGTTAATTTCTTTCGGTTATCATCCTATAAATTTAATGGAAGGGGTAAGACTTTTCAAAGCACATCTCAGAAATCACTTGCTTATTTAAGTGATTATATATGTGAGTCATAATAAAGTACAATAATAAACATCTTCTTGTGATGTTGCTAATTTGTCTTACTATATATATAACCATGAAGTAATATATACCATGAGATAACAACAAAGTCAACAAATGCATATTGTATTTATTTAGTGAACTGCTGAAACAGTTACTAGATATACACAGTAACAGTGAAGAATTTTGTGGGGGTTTTTTTGTGGTTTTGGTCTCCCCTCCCCGCCGCATTTTTAACTTATCAGGAAATAGATTTCAGATTTTACAAATATATTTGTTTTTCAAACAAGTCAGAAAAGGCTCAAATAAGTAGACATTCCCATTGACTCCTACTTTTATTCACTCAAACCTGAAATATATTAGTTAAAGCATATTGCAGTTTGGGTTGGTCTAAAATAAAATTTTTAATTCAAATTGGGAATTCAATAGAAATACTTGAAATACAGCCATATTTTTACCTGTAAAACACTTTCAAATGTTTTACACTGTACAACATTTCAGAGGTTCAACAATCAAAATACTTCCAATTCATAAGAATGCAGGTATATTCCGGGCAAAAAATTTGATAGTAGTATTTTACATTTTCATTATCCTTTTCCCAGTTTAGTTTAGTTTCGTTTTTTTTCTAATCAAACTTACGCAGATTTAAAACTGTTTCCTAGACACTGCATCATGTGCTTTAGGTTTTCACTACATCAATGAAGATCACTGCACTGTGACAGTGTGACAAACTCAGGGTGTAGTGTAGTGGTCACAGCAAAAAGAGCTCTTGTTAACTACTAAGGGCAATGCATAAAGCCCTAACTTACTTTTACATTGCAAATATTTCTGAAAATACGTTCCCACAAGCCCACTTGTAGTACTGTCAAATCATATGTAATGGCTGGGAATAAAACACTTTATGTGAAATATATCGAAAATAAATGATAAAGGTTTGCCAGTACTCCATTTTTCTTCTGGGATAATAACTATTCTTCACTATTTACTCCTAATACTTAACTACATACTGTATGCTAGAATACAACATCAGTAAAGAATATATGTTACTAAATATCATCCATAAAAATACAACATCTCTAATATGGGAATATTTCCTCTTTTAAGAATGTCAGTGAAAATATAAGCAATCATTTCTTATGCAGATATTATGC
>NW_009953295.1:9084986-9100188 GCF_000747805.2 Chaetura pelagica
ATCTTCCTATGTACTTAGTTCCACGTAATTATACAAGCAAAAAAAGACAAACCAAAAAAACAAACAGTAGTTGTTGAGTTATTGTGTCTCTAGAGGTGTACTCAAGCAGGAGATTATTTTTCTATCAGGCTGCAAAGAACTAAGAATAACCTTTACTTAGAGGAGTCACTGGAGCTTGTTTTACGTTTGATTGAGCATCATAATTACATGTGATTGCTTCAATTGATCAGGTACAAAAGAAAAACATGTTTTCACTTCCTCTCCAACACACACAACCAAGCCACTGCTACTCTATGAAAATTCATCAAACAGCATCATAATAACAGTAGTAGATATGCAAAGAAAGAAAAATAAGATGCTTTGGACAATGTAAATCCCTGAGGATGTGAAAGTCGGAATAGGTTCCAGCCAAACATAAAATATGGTGCTGGTTTGGTTACGTGGGTTTTTTGGTAGCAGGGGAAGGGCCCCAGGAGGGGCTCCGGTAAGAAACTGAGAAGCTCCCCCTGCTCCAAATCCAGCCAAGGAGCCATTAGAGGCACAAACAGATGTGCCTCTGTGATTAACATACGAAAGAACTGAAATAACACCTAAGCAGAGAAGCACTTAAGGGAGAAGAGCTGTGCTGGGGAAGGAGAGCCGTGCTGGTGGCTGGTGAGGAAGAAGGGGAAGAAGGTGCCCAAGCAGAAGTTTCCCTGCAGCCCACGGCGAGATGGCAGCTGTGCCCCTGCACTCGTGGAGGAACGTGGTGGAACATTCCCTGAAAGGGGTGAACTTGGCCACTGGACTTGGATTTTTGTGGCTAGAGGATTTGCTGCCAGTGGACCCTGATCATGCAGCTTTGGAAGCCCCCGGGCCAGGGGAGGTGGCTGTTCCCGAAGGAGCCTGTGAGTCTGTGGGAAGCCCAGGCTGGAGCAGCTGAATCCTTCTTCCTGAGGAGGAAGGAGCAGCAGGAACCACCAGCCTGTGAAGTGACTCTAAACCCCATCCCCTGTCCCCCTGTGCCGCTGGGGGGAAGGAGGGAGAGAAACCGGGAACAAAGTGATTTGGGCCCGGGGAAGAAGGGAGGGGTGGGGTAACATCTGCAAGCCCTGCTCTGTGTGTGTCTGTGTCCTGGGTGTGTGTGATTAGTGTGAAATTAAATTATTATTTTTCCCCAAGTGGAGTCTGTTTTGCCTGGGACCTTAATCGGTGAAGATCCCTCCTTGTCCTTTGTCTCGGCCCATGAGCTTTGTCCTCCTCATCCCAGAGTGTGTGTGGGGGGAGTTGAGTGACGGGCCATGGGGCTGTTCCTTTGTTGTCGCGTTGGGCCCAAACCACGACATTTTTGGTGAGCCAGGCAGGGGAGAGACAAGGAACCACAACAAATTGTGCTGAGAGAAACTAAATTTTAACGTTCAGGCAATTCAGGTGTATGTTAAAAATAGTTTTTCAACATTTTATTATTACTTGTAATTTGACATAACTCTATATGAAAAAGCAGAGACATAGTGAACTACGGAAGTTTTATGATCCCCTTTAACTCATATTTCAGCTATTTAACAAGGGAAATTAAATACTCCCTTTTAAACTGAAAATTAAGGTATTACAAAGCAAAAATATTTTGTAATTCATTGCCTGCTTCCAATAGTACATTTGACATTATTTATGAACAAAGTATTTTTATTATTTCCAAAGTCTGTGTGTATACATAAATATATATATATATATAAAAGTTTAAAATATATTTATGCTATATTTATATTGTCCCAAAGTTACTACAGTTAATTTGAGGACATATAAAAAATGTTTCCTCAAGGTCTAATGCCGGTATCAGGAAACAGACATCAGGAAAAGACAAGAACAATTAAGAAGGTTTTCAGTGTAACTAGGAAAATGAAGAGTCTGGGATTTTACTCTTGACTAATCTGCAATCTTCCAGCCCCCTGACCGTACAGTCCTTCTCACTCATTCCCCACATTCACTTATTTTATACTTTTAGGAATAAAATAAATAAAGCTATTGCTCTTCCTTTTGAGTTTAATTTCTTAGGATAAGGACCAAAATATCTCTTTAAAAATATTAAGAAATTATCAGTCTTTACAGTTTAAGAATTATCCTGAGTGCACTTCTTTTAAAGTTTTAACATCTCTTTCAAGTTTTTATCACACATAACTTGTACCTCCTAGTGATGCGTTGCATCTGTGTTGCACCTATTTTGATGAGTATTTAAATACAGTTTTGCAGGCGTGAAAATTTCCTTGAACTTGTAATTAAGAAAACATCTTCATAGCTGAGAACTAGGTTTTGGAAAAAATTGCAAGGCGTGCTACAAAATGGATTAGATTTTTTTTAAGGTTCCATGAAAGAAACAAGGTCAACATCTCATGATATTTTTAAAACATAACCATTTTTGAAGCTGGAAAGTCTACCTTATTTTGACAATTATACTAAATGTTAAGACATCAGCCTTTTGGTTATGTTTATGCATTTTTTAAAATATAGTCATCAGGCTTTATGGGCCCACCTAAATGGAACTAAATTTATACAGCTTCGTACCACAGGTCACAGAGTCATGTTTAAAATACTGAGAACTGAAAACACTAGAGAAGACACTGAAGTCACCATTTTTCCTTTTTCTCTTTAAGTTTCAAGGCAGTAATATTGTATCCTGTTTCTCCACCATTCCTGTGTTTGTCCAAATTTTTGCTGGCCCTCTTCATCAGAAGTTCTACAAGGTCCTTCTTTTACTGTGATACTACTTCTAAAGCAGTTAACTTCTTCGTCTTTATAATACTTACTAGTCTTTAGTCCTTGAACTTATTTCCTAAATTTTGAGCATTTAAATTTTATTGCCGAGACATAGTGAACTACGGAAGTTTTATGATCCCCTTTAACTCATATTTCAGCTATTTAACAAGGGAAATTAAATACTCCCTTTTAAACTGAAAATTAAGGTATTACAAAGCAAAAATATTTTGTAATTCATTGCCTGCTTCCAATAGTACATTTGACATTATTTATGAACAAAGTATTTTTATTATTTCCAAAGTCTGTGTGTATACATAAATATATATATATATAAAAGTTTAAAATATATTTATGCTATATTTATATTGTCCCAAAGTTACTACAGTTAATTTGAGGACATATAAAAAATGTTTCCTCAAGGTCTAATGCCGGTATCAGGAAACAGACATCAGGAAAAGACAAGAACAATTAAGAAGGTTTTCAGTGTAACTAGGAAAATGAAGAGTCTGGGATTTTACTCTTGACTAATCTGCAATCTTCCAGCCCCCTGACCGTACAGTCCTTCTCACTCATTCCCCACATTCACTTATTTTATACTTTTAGGAATAAAATAAATAAAGCTATTGCTCTTCCTTTTGAGTTTAATTTCTTAGGATAAGGACCAAAATATCTCTTTAAAAATATTAAGAAATTATCAGTCTTTACAGTTTAAGAATTATCCTGAGTGCACTTCTTTTAAAGTTTTAACATCTCTTTCAAGTTTTTATCACACATAACTTGTACCTCCTAGTGATGCGTTGCATCTGTGTTGCACCTATTTTGATGAGTATTTAAATACAGTTTTGCAGGCGTGAAAATTTCCTTGAACTTGTAATTAAGAAAACATCTTCATAGCTGAGAACTAGGTTTTGGAAAAAATTGCAAGGCGTGCTACAAAATGGATTAGATTTTTTTTAAGGTTCCATGAAAGAAACAAGGTCAACATCTCATGATATTTTTAAAACATAACCATTTTTGAAGCTGGAAAGTCTACCTTATTTTGACAATTATACTAAATGTTAAGACATCAGCCTTTTGGTTATGTTTATGCATTTTTTAAAATATAGTCATCAGGCTTTATGGGCCCACCTAAATGGAACTAAATTTATACAGCTTCGTACCACAGGTCACAGAGTCATGTTTAAAATACTGAGAACTGAAAACACTAGAGAAGACACTGAAGTCACCATTTTTCCTTTTTCTCTTTAAGTTTCAAGGCAGTAATATTGTATCCTGTTTCTCCACCATTCCTGTGTTTGTCCAAATTTTTGCTGGCCCTCTTCATCAGAAGTTCTACAAGGTCCTTCTTTTACTGTGATACTACTTCTAAAGCAGTTAACTTCTTCGTCTTTATAATACTTACTAGTCTTTAGTCCTTGAACTTATTTCCTAAATTTTGAGCATTTAAATTTTATTGCCACCTGGAGCTGCCTGCTGCTACTTTTATTTGATGACACAGAATTCCAGAGTAGAAAGTCAGTAATAGGAGCTTTGCATTTTGCTGCAGTTAAGTTTAAACTGCTCCCCAGAGACAATGAGTTATAGAATTGTACTTCAGAACAGTATTATCTTCTTCCTTTTTTTTTTTTTTTTTAATCTCCCCCCAATAGGATTAAAAAACTTCTTCCTATCAATTAATGAGTTAGATTAAAAAAAGAAAAAAAAAAAGAAAAAAGTGTGTGGGCAGCTCCCATTTAGGTTGTGCAAAAGCCAACTTTCAGCCACCAGTTCCGGACAGATTCCAGAAGTGTGTGTTAGCTTCCTGGGCATGGGGAAATCGATATGCCCCTCTGGTGAATGAAAGGGATATTTGGCTCTGATCAGGGTACCAGCTGGGGGCCAGTTGCAAGAAGGGTGATCACCATGGCTTGACTGCAATCTGGTCGCACTTTAGAGTGAAAATGCCATTGTCCAGTGCTTTTCAGTTCTAGTAAAAATTTACTTTGACCTCTGATTTGATCTATCATATTGCTTTGAGGATCTCCTGGGAGAGGTGCAGGTTTGAGCCTCCAGCTAAGGAAGAGCAATGACACAGGATATTTTACCTCCACAATGAGTTGGTGGTAGCACTGCATGCAGTAAATACTTGCGTAAAAGTGACATGGATCACAGCCAACTCTTTTTGCTCTAGCGGTTCTGCCTCAAACATAAAAATGTTTATCACGTTCTCCATTCTGCTTCTGTACTCTGTTTTTAACAAGCAGTCTATATCCCTGCATTCTTTTGTTAGTCAAAAAAGCAACCCTACTCTACGCAGCAATTTTGTTTGTCTAAAGATGTTTGTGCTGTGAGTCCAACATGAACTGACAACCATTAGTATTGCTTGTTCTGAGCTGGGGTCAGATCAAGTGGAATTATAAGCTAAGTATGACAGAAAAAGGACATAATGAAAAGCAAACACATGCATTCATACATCAGACAAGGAAAACAAACCCAATACCATTGCATTTAATTTGGAGAGGGGATGCTTACCATATTTAGGAATGATCAAAGAATAAGAATTTCATCTGCTGGGAAAAAAAAACAACACAGACATCTCCAGTCAATTGTTATATTAAGAAGAATTTGTGCAGTGGAATGAGAGACACAGTGCTTTAAAACATATATTGTCTCTACTGACCAGACATCCAGACTAGACAACTGTTCCCCAGTAAATAAATTTCCTGATTTATTTTTTTTTTGGTCTAGTCTTTGGATTTTGGTGCCAGAACATATTTGTATAGAAGACTAAGAAAAAAGGACATTTGAATGCACAAGTCTTAATTAATTTTAGAACTCTTCTTTTTAGGGAAAAGACTAGTTTTACAGAGAAAAAATTTGAACTTTTGTCAAAAGTTCCCTTTAAAAATAATTCAGGCGATTATTTGTTCAATTTAGATTCAAATTCTAAAGTAAATTAATAGAAGCTAACAATCCTACTTATTCATACACAAGAAAATAAACCCTGACACAAGACCACAGTAAGTCATGTATCATATTCAAAGTAAACAAAATGTGTTAGAGATTGGGCATATCTATCTCAAAATGAAAGTGACTCTTTTCACATTAAATTAAAAGTTGGACTTGTAAACACAGCCATAATTTCCTAGTAACTAGCAATCTAAATTGGCAGTATTTTTAAGGACTTCTGCTTCAAATATAACAGACTCTATAAAACCTGTACTTTTATGATGATTGTAAGACACAGAACAAAATACACTACTCCAGCAGCAAGGATGTGAAAGAGAGGCAAGTGGCAGTAAAAACATGAATGGGAAGCACTACTTTCAAAGAAAATAGCAGGAAAAATGTCTACGGAGAGAACAAAAAAAAATCCTCCCCTGGTATACTATCAGGAAGAAACTGAAAAATCTGAGCTTGATTTTTAAACTTTAGATGAAGAATCAATCCTACTTCTCTAATACATACCTTTCTTTTAACACATGCTCAGTCATTTTGATTTTTCTGTTTTTTCAGCCATAATCTTCTTCCTTCTGTTTTTTACTCTTCTCAGCTGCATATCATAGATATATCCTGATGACCTTAGAAATGAGATATAGCTCAGCACGAAATACAAAAAATAGTTCAGAAAGTACATCAAATTTAGACTCATTTGCATTTGTGTTAAAGGTAGCAAACAACATTCATAATATATATGCAGGAAACAATTCTGTTTGAAATGGAAAAGTAAAATATTGCCATATATCTTTGAGAGCAACAACAGCAGTTCATAAATATTACTACCTTGCATAGTGAGGTATTAGTATCATTACTTTTGTATGGAAACTATTTGAACATCTGACCAACACCATTGAATCAAAAGGGTTAACCTGTAATAAGCATTGGCTCCAAGAAACATCTGGTTAACCCATAGTTTGAGGTATTAGTGATAACTTTGGATCATGCATTTTTAACTTACAGGCAAAATACTTTCTGATTTGTAGCAGTCCATTGTTTGTGTGCCCAGGCCTTTAAAAGTGGATCATTTTTGCTGTTCTGATTTGGTTTGGTGAGTTTTTTGGAAGCAGGGAAGGGTCCCGGAAGTGGCTCTGGTAAGAAACTGAGAAGCTCCCCCTGCTCCAAACCCAGCCAAGGAGCTATTAGAGGGACAATGGATGTGCCTTAGCAATTAACATAGGAAAGAACAGCTATAACACCTGAGCAGAGGAGCACTTAAAGGAGAAGAGCTGTGTTGGGGAAGGAGAGCTGTGCTGGTGGTTGGTGAGGAAGAAGGGGAAGAAGGTGCCCAAGCAGAAGTTTCCCTGCAACCCGTGGCGAGATGGCAGCTGTGCCCCTGTACTCGTGGAGGAACGTGGTGGAACATTCCCTGGGGGCACCAGGAGCAGTGAACATGGCCAGTGGACTTGGATTTTGTGGCCAGAGGATTTGCTGCCTGTGGACTCTGCAGCTTTGAAAGACCCCGGCACCAGGGGAGGTGGCTGTTCCCGAAGGAGCTTAATGATTCTCTGGGAAGCCCAGGCTGGAGCAGCTTGATCCGGACCTCGTGGGAAGGACTCATGAAGGAGAGGTTCCTGGAGGGCTCTCTCTCATGGGAGGGACCCCGTGGGGAAGAAGGGAAGGACTGTAAGGAATCCTTCTTCCTGAGGAGGAAGGAGCAGCAGGAACCACCAGCCTGTGAAGTGACTCTAAACCCCATCCCCTGTCCCCCTGTGCCGCTGGGGGGAAGGAGGGAGAGAAACCGGGAACAAAGTGATTTGGGCCCGGGGAAGAAGGGAGGGGTGGGATAACGTATGCAATGCCTGCTCTGTGTGTGTCTGTGTCCTGGGTGTGTGTGATTAGTGTGAAATTAAATTATTACTTTTTCCCCAAGTTGAGTCTGTTTTGCCCGGGACCTTAATTGGTGAAGATCCCTCCTTGTCCTTTGTCTTAACCCATGAGCTTTGTCCTCCTCATCTCAGCGAGTGGGGGGGAGTATTGGGGGAGGGGTGTTAGGGTAGTTGAGTGGCTGTTCCTTTTTTCTCGTGTTGGGCCCAAACCACGACATTATCGGCGAGCCAAGCAGGAGGGGACAAGGAACCACATCTGGAAACCGTGGTTAAAAGATCTAACTTCTGGACGTGCTCCCTTTCCACGGTTTGAGTGTAGCTCTTTTCAACTTGCAATATAGTAAGATTGCGTGCAACCTGACCTGCTGACCACAGCAAAAGTGCCTCTGTTCTGCAAAATGCACTAAGGAGAAATGACATATAGAGAGCCATGTTTTATGACCCAGCACTGCCAAATGGGCTGACTAATTAGAAACTGGGAATATTTACTCTGTTAAGTATTTACAATATTTGAGAAACAACGTCTTTATGATACATGTTAGTGTTTCATGTTTAATTATCCAGGTGATTGACACCTGCATTGTTAGAGGTCCTGGCACACTAGCAGTCCATGTAGTCTACATTCCAGTGTTATATTGGTGATCAGTGTCTCCTTGAAGGACAACAGACTGTCAGTTCCTATAATGTTTAATGTATTAGAAGAAATTATTAATTAATGTATTAACACTGCCAGCAACATTTAGTGACTAAAAAAGAGATCAAGAGATGAGCATATAAATCACAGCCTCAGGTTCAAACATGGTTTAAATGCTAGGACTGGTTTCCCTATCAATTCTGAATGCATTTCCAGAAATTTCAAAGTCAATTATGTTCTGCTTTTTTCACTCAAAAATGTAGAAGTCCAGTAAACAGTGGATTGACTATGAAGTACTGTGCAGCCTTTACAGAAATACACCTTCAAAATTGTTCAAAAGAACCCTATTCCTTCCTATTGCACAAATCCCAGCTTTTGCAATAACAGGACTTGTTTAAAGGGGATATAACATTTACAGAAGGCTTGTGAAAGACCTAGTTGTTCAATTTTCCTGAAAAGGGAAAATAAAATAGAAGTTGTTTATTCAATTTTGGCATCAAGACTAGTTTTTATGTTAAACTGAAACTTATAAAAATTACCTTCTCTTTTGTCATTCCATGTTAGAGGAAAAAATAGACAAGTTTCATTACTGATATTGTAACTTTTACATGCTAACTGAAAAAAAAATAAAAATAAAAAAATTTGATACATTAAACTTCCTAAAATCTTCATGAGGATGTTGCTAACAACTAGATACAAAGCTAGAATTTTTACTTTCATAGGAAGTACCTCGTGTAAAGATTCACTTTCTCATAGAATTAACTAAAGATAATTTGATTTAAATTCTCACTTTTATCCAAACTTGCCTATGCAGAGAAGCTGCTAGGACATGTGATTTCTCAATTTCCTGAGCACCTAGCAGCTCTACAGTCACTAACAACTAGTTAGCATTTTTTTAAAAATCAGAGTATTGGTTTAAGGACAAGATTTTTGCAAAGCAATGGAGGAATGGAAAGCTCTTGATGCTTAAGAGACTTTCATGCAGATCATTCAGATATTTCTGAGAACTCTTATTTTATATTATTTTCTAAGGAGCATAGTGTAACCATATTGTCTACTACTAAAAATCATGGCCTGTATGACAGAAATGTCTAGTGAATTTGTATGTCTAATCTTTAGGTTTTTTTCAGAAGAGTAACATATTTTCGGACATTTGTGACAAGTTCTGTTATCAGAAGTGCTTCAACAACCTCACTGTTGGTTAAAGAAAAAGACTGTTGAAAGAAATTGAATGCTACATGATAATTGAAAAGAATTTGATCAAAGTTATTGGTCAAATATCATGTCACATATAAATGTTTAGAAATCCAATGGAAATTTTTTATTCTGGTTTTCCATGACTTTCACCCTGGAAATCTGTTGCCCCTTCACTATAAAATCATCATTAATTATAAACAGCAAATATTACCACTCTTAGATATATATAGGTCTAATTCAACTAATCCCTCAAAGTTTTTTTTCTTCCTGAGAGTCTCTTAACTCTCCATTTTTCTCATTCTTTAATTCTATTCTCCTAGCTTCCTTTCTACCATGCTTCAATCTTTCAGTTTTACCCAAAAAGAGATCTATTTGCATAAAATTTAAAAATAAATAAAGTAATGCTTTCATCCAAGTTCCATCGAAAACCCTGTTTTTTGTATGAACTACATTATACCAAGAATGTCTTTACAGTGCACACCCCCTTGAACAAATGCAGGTGAAGCAAGAGACCCTTGCACACACAACTGCAGCAAATTCCAGTCACTTTTTAGTCATGAGAATTTTTATTTTTAGAGGAACATTATGGTGTTAACATGCAAAATACTAATTATTAGTCTTCAGGTGCTACATGATTTTGTAAAGTGCAGGGTACATTTAAAGCTCTGAGACCTAATTTTTCATTGTATCTTCATTTCAATTGCAGATGAGTTTTATGGTACCATTTGGTATCTTTGTGTCCTTGACCTTTATAGGACATGCTGACTGACAAGACAGGTATAAAATAATTTATTTCATTCTTCTTCCCTCCTCATATTTGGTTTTTCAAATTTCTCTCCTTCTGATGCTTTAGCAGTCATTAGTAGAATCCATTATTAATTCCAGCTTTGGATCTGCCCAAGAGATCCACCTGGAAAATCTGTGACAGATGCATTTTGATTCATGATGCTGTTACTAGGCTATTCATCATTCTTCCATCTACAGTAGTCTGCATTTGCAGCTCTTCTGTAACACATAGCTCTTAGAAAAAATCTGTCTTGAATCACTACTGCAAACCATTGGAGAACATGTGGCAATTTTACCCTACTCAACCATACCCTGAGTGGTTTAACACAAAGCTGCTGCATGCTCCAAAGCTGCATGATCTAGTTTTAGAAAAACAGCTCAGACTTTCTAGAATTCTTAATGTGCTTTCAAGGAGGTTGTCTCCACAGAAACAGTTAAGGCACTGAGAGACAGACTGACATGGTGACTAGAAAACTGTTTTAGTGTCAGACTAATGTTCCCTTAAAGTAAAGGGGTATAAAAATTATGCTTCTTGATGGTATTTTTTCTCTCAAGATCATGTGTTTTCCCCTAGTCTTAATCAGAATACCTGGATAAAAAAGGAAACAGTGGTAATAGAAAGCACGTACCATGAGAAAACTACAGGAATTTTGGACAATCTTGGAAAGCCATTAACAAAAATGCGCAGAATGAGCAGTGCTGTAAAAGAAATGAGTGATCCAGCTTTTCCTAACTGTTCTATCCATTTCCTTAATGGATAATGACAGTTCTTCACCTCTTCCAAATATACTTTCAATTGTGTATATCTCATTCACCTAAACTTAACAAACAAATGGAATTTAATTCTTAGTATTTCCAGCACACATCTATGTTGAAGGAGAATTTGTTTTTGTTTTAAAGGCAAGTTTTCAAAAGAAAATCCTGACTGGGCTGATTAAGCTGTATTTTAAATACAAGAAATATCAGATATAGAAACCTGGTTGAGTCTAAGGCAAAATTAGGCACAGAATTTGAATGCCAGATTCAATTCTGTACAGAGATAATTGTATATAAACATTTGTATATATTCAAAATGTATACAGAGATAATTTGAATTAAACATACTGCTGTAGATCAGAATGTATGGTATATTTAAAGTGCACATAAAAATGTTCAAGTAGCATACGAGTGAAAAACCATAAAAGAAAACAGCTTATGTGGAAAACAACACCATAGTGGTACAATGTCTGTCTGAATATCTGGCACATTCTAGCATCAAACTTTCTTAGTAGTGTGCAGAGGTCTCACTTAAGCATTAGCAGTTCTGGACAGTATAGAACCTATGATAGCAAGAGGCATCTATGAACATGAAAATCTTGCTTGTGAAAGTATCACGAGAGGTATATAACTCAAGGGGGTAAAAAGTGAAAACTGAAACTAATTATTTTAAGAAATCACAGTTATGTGGGATACCTAGACACATATTTTCAAGATTTAGAACACATATAAATACAAACCCTGGATTAATGGTAGCAGAAGTCACCAATGGCCACTTGTCTGGCATTGTTAGTTGACATTGTCTTCAGCAAAATCTGTAGGAATCAGGAAAAAAAAGAGCAGGAGAAAGCAAGGAAAGATTTAAAAACAATTTTCTATATGAAGGTCTTGAAGAATAACAGAAATGTGCACTATTAATAACAGATCAGATTAGAAACTCCAAACAACTTATTTTAATCAAATAGAACAAGCAGCTTAGTAGCAAAACTTCTCAAGAGGCGAAGTCTGCGAACAAGAAAAACTTTTATCAGTGAGAATGTAAAACAGTGTCTCACTTGAAGCATTTGAAGTTCTGTTTAAAGTGCGGTACTTCATAAGTTAATTAGAAAAGAAGAAAAGCTAAGTCAGCTACATACTGTTAGATCTTCCATTGCAAAAGAAAAAGGGGAAGAGAGGGGAGGAGAGGAGAGATGTTACAATGTAAAGTGATCCTTCATCAGTATTTTGTACTAATTAGTATTTGACTTGTGAATAAATTCTTAGATGTAGTGCTATGAACTTCATTGAACACAGTTTGTAGATAACTTCACCTGTCATATTAACAGCCTTGACTTGGAAGAAATTATTCTGTCTAAACATTTTATTATAATTTTCATCAAGAGCAACACAAACGTACTTATGTTTCATAATCATAATGATGAGGTGAAGGTATATATCACACTGTCTAATTTAGTAAGTGGGGAAATTAATTTGGAAAATGAAATTACTTTTCCTGTGATCATACATACTACAGATAGGTAATATAAAAAAACCGCCAAAGACGGGCAAAGTTAGTAAGTATCTCTTGTTCCAACCAGTTGGGTCAATTTCTCATCTCAATTTTGCCATTCCGTATATATTCACTGATCTGTATTTGGGCTCTGTCAGTAAGTCAGATCTTTTTTGAAATTCTGTGTGTCTTGCCGGAAAGTATTGCAAAGTTTCCGCCAATTGTCAGATTTCATTTCTGTTTAAAACCACAGTGCAGATATTGCTCTTTGAAGCAGGCACAAGCCTAAGAAAGCCCCAATTTTACTTTATGTTATATTGCAGCTTTAGAATTTTCAAAATTACAGTAAAGCTAATTTATACATAAATATATAAATTCCCATCCTAAAAAGAATCTGAAATAAATAAAGATACAAAAATGATAAATTCTCATTGAAAGTGTGACCATTGTTAAAAAACTTTCTTGTTCTCATTTTTGTTGTTCTTCTGGTACCAAAATCACAGACACCTTACCGGTTTTTGAATAATTATAATATTTTTTACTGCATTTGAGATTAATCCTAAACAATCAGGTTCATATTATCTATATTTTTTTTTTCTAATCTTGTTTTTATTCCCTCCACCTGAGACATCATCTTAGTGAAATAAAGACAGGTCTGAAATGTCGAAAATTTTGCTTTTTTTAGATGCCACATCTTTGGTACATCAGAATAGATAAACAGTATAACCATCCCTCTGTTGATTTTAGATACAATTATTCTTGGATATAAATCAGAACTGAAGAACGTAACAGTGTCTGCGTGGGCTTTCATGTTACCATAGGGTTCTGCATTTACTTAGTGACCTTGTTGTGCCACTGGTGACTTTTGACACATTCCGAGCTAAACAAACTTTAAAAAAAATTAATGCCCATTTCAAAACAGCAGGAGATAATTAGCAGCATTAATGAGGCTGTTCATTGGATTCTATGACAATATCTTTCACAGCAGGAGAATCAGACTGTTCGTGTGTCAGGGACACTTACCCTTGACATTTTCTAATTACTTTTTGTAGATTTTCTTAACTCACCTTAACCACCAGGAGACACTGACCTTGAAACTGACCATGGCGGTCAGTGTATGCCATCAATTACAGGACAGAGAGGTTGCAAGACCATGTGACACACAAAATGTCTTAGTACTGACACAGGATCAATGGTGATATTTGAAAAAAATAAAAAAAAATAAAAAAATCCTGGCTTGAAATCATAGTTTATGGCACTATTTTTAATTTTTTTTATCTTTTTTTAACTGAGATTTATTTCAATAGTCAAGAACAAATCTACAGAGTCTCTTTTGTAAGCAACTATGCCATACAACCACTTCATGGTCTCTTTTCAAAGATGAAAAACACTAGGATCAAAAGCAAAGTTAAGTACTCTTTGAACCTTTTTATAGGTCCTGGAATATAATTTTGAAATGTGCAAGATTTTTTTAGATTATTCACCCTTGACCTAACTCAGCTTCTTTCAGAGTTGATAGAATTTTTATCCTTTACTTCAAAGGAAAATCAATTAAGGTATCACTGAGTGCTTCTGAAAACTCTGTCTTGGTTGACTGTCCCTTCTGATAAGCATAACTGATCTATCTCAAATTAAAAAAAAAAAAAAAAAGTGTCTTTGTGTAATTAAATAAGAAAATAAATTCAGTGAAAAAATCTCATATCTACATCTTCATTCAGCTTATTTCTCCTTGAAGGAAAAGTGAATGACACGTTAAGTACTAAGCAGTAGTTTTCTTATAGTATCCTGTATCTCCCAACTTTTTCTGTTTTCTGTATGCAGTGTTATTAAAATTTCCACATTTACCTCTTGGCTTTACAGCCATTTTTATTGCCAATTATAAGCTGTGGGTTTTTTCATTTTCTCACTGTCACCTTATTAACTATTTTTGAAATGTCTGCTGAGTCTTCTTGTTCTGTGGGAATTTATCTGATACCTGTTGTCACGATCCGGTGTTCGGACACGTGGCAATTTTTCATAAAGGTGATCCCAACTGGTGAAATTAAGACGCAAACGAGGTCAGATGTCACATGCACAACAAACTTTTATTAGAATAACAAAGCAAAGGTCCCTAGAGCGGATAGGACAGGCAGGAAAACAGAGACAAAAAAGAGGGGAGAAAGCAGAGAGAGAGGACAGCAAGCATGAGAGCAGTTACCACCCACGGTGCAGCGATGTGATGTCACATGCACAACAAACTTTTATTAGAATAACAAAGCAAAGGTCCCTAGAGCGGATAGGACAGGCAGGAAAACAGAGACAAAAAAGAGGGGAGAAAGCAGAGAGAGAGGACAGCAAGCATGAGAGCAGTTACCACCCACGGTGCAGCGATGTCGTCGATGGTGCAGCGATGTCGTCGGTGGGGAAGTAGTTCCAGGTGGAGAAGTGCTACCCGTGCACCCATAGAGTCCCAGACTTTTATACAGTTCTTTCCCACTGCCCCACCCCTCTTCTTTCCGGAGTAAGGAAAAACTCCTATCTCCTCCGTGCTCCTCCAAGATAACAGGGGGGGTAGGTATGGCACCAGGTTAAGTCCTGCAGATAGTCTTTGTTTGCTGAGATGTCTGCATAACAAAGGGAGGATAAGGCCACTGGCACCACAGGTTTAGCCTGCTCCCAGAGAAAGATGCAAATCTCTTTAGTCCGTCTGCAGATCTCAACAGATGTTGTTTCCCAGATGTCACAGGACACACATCTTGAGTGCCAGAGTCTGTCACTTATCTCTTGGATTGTTCGAGACAAACACTGTGAATTCTGAATACCACA
>NW_009953295.1:9102082-9187877 GCF_000747805.2 Chaetura pelagica
CCCCCCCCCCTTCTTTCCGGAGTAAGGAAAAACTCCTGTCTTCTCCGTGCTCCTCCGAGGTAACGGGGGGGTAGGTATGGCGCCAGGTTAAGTCCTGCAGATAGTCTGAGGTGTCTGCATAACAAAGGGAGGATAAGGCCACTGGCACCACAGGTTTAGCCTGCTCCCAGAGAAAGATGCAAATCTCTTTAGTCCGTCTGCAGATCTCAACAGATGTTGTTTCCCAGATGTCACAGGACACACATCTTGAGTGCCAGAGTCTGTCACTTATCTCTTGGATTGTTCGAGACAAACACTGTGAATTCTGAATACCACACCTGTGACCTGCTGATCACACTGTGAGTTCTTAGGGAAGATATAGTATGGTCAATAATAAAACAGTGCAAATAATTTAAAAGTATTTAAATAGTAATATTTAAATCATTTTGCTCCTTAAGCACAATTCTCATTTTATCTGAGATTTTTCCTAATTCAGTTTTCCCCCTAATGAACAAGTAGATTGCTTTCCATTTTTCCATATTCTGTTCACATGTAAGCAAAAATACATATAGTATAAAATACCAGGAGGAAAGGAGAAGGTTAGATAACAGGACAGAGAGCACTTACGGTGAAGTACAATCTTTAACATCAAGTTAAAGTTATAAATAAGTGTTCATTTGTGTCTTTGTTATACACAAAATTAAGTACCTTTTACTGGAGATCAACCTGCTAGAATCCAGGATTTTTGTCTTTCCAGGGCTTTCCCTAGAGAATTATCCACTTCAAAAGACCATGAAGTACACACAGTATGGACGACATCTGCATTACTTGACCAAGGAACCACCATTGCTACACCTATCAAAACTCTTAACAGATAATACATATTGATATGTGGTAGAAAAGTCCTTGCTGCTATATCTGCTACCTGCTCTGTGAACAGCAAGTGCTTTCTGATTTAGTGCTGCTATTAGAATCTATAATAGATAAGAAGTTTCAGAAGTACAAAAACTTAAAGAAAAGGCACATCTGGCCCATTTTTTGGGTGCTTATCTTTAACAAGTTGAAGTTCTTTGGTAGAGAGGCTGACTTAAAAAGATTTTCCATGACTGTTTTTTCTTTCTTTTTTGTTCTAAACTGTTGCAGTTATCTAATAATCTGAAAGAATTAGTTTGTCTGTGTGATGGAAAACAGCAGCAGAATACAACAAAGTGTATTGTAGTACCCAGTTTTTATGTCTCCTGGAGATTTTGTACCTGGCTTTAATAAGAACATGTGATTTTGTAGCAGATTTAATAGCAGCAATACTACTGAGGAGGAAGGAAAGATGAAATAACTGGTACCCTCTATGGAATTGGTGCAATAAAAGAGAAGGTCACCTGTCAAAAGTTTTGTCCTGTCACTTACCTTTCTTACAATAGCCTTACCACTCTTACCATGCAGATTTGAAAACTGCTGATTTAATTAACTTCTGAATTTCATCTGACACATGGCTGCAACATGCACGCTGCCTGTTGAAAACATCCTTGTGGGAAACATTCTTTCGCAATTCAGGAGGCACCTAACAGCAGGCAATTTGCTTTCCAAAGTCGTATTTCCACTCCATGAGTCACAGATGCCATATTGAGTAATTGACATCCCATTGAATGTATGTTTGTTTAATTTCTCAGTTTCTCAGAATACAAACTGCTTCCTGAAGAAGTCAAAACTCAGATTGGTCCCTAAAGGGCAGGGAAGGTTTATGTGGGTACTTTTTGTTGCTGTTTTGCTTCTTTCCCAATAATGCAATCTTGTCTCTAACACAGCAATGAAAGGATATCAGACAGATGGATTTTAAGGGTGATATTGAACACAAAATCTGCTAGCATTTGATTTGGTTTCAACCCTCTCTTTTCACATTCTGGGGAGAAAAGTTTCTTTATTTCTTAATAAACAAGCATTATATATTTTTCTTTTCCTGGAATCCTGTTAAAAATACTTATGTAAACATTTTATTAGCATTTTTCTCATATCTTTTTCTTCATATATATTTTTTTCTGTTTATGCCAAAAATAACTGGAGTCCTATTTTTCGAATTCTAATATTCAGGGAGCAGTCAGAGGATGCTATGATTTTTAAGACATATAGTTTAATATTCACAGTTTTTTTGTCTGCAGGTATGTGAAAGGCAAAATCGTGAGCTAAATGCCAAAACCTCGTTCCATTGATACGGAGGGGAACTTCTGAATTGATTTCTATTGAATAAAAAATTTAATCAGTGTAAGTGAGGCAATGTCGGACTGGCCTCCCGTTGTTACCCTTTCTCATACTAATGAGAAGACTACAGTTAAGTTGCACTGTTACCAAGAGATCTCCTTGGGCCATAGTCAGCATGAATGGAAGCAAGTTGGTCTCATCCATACCTAAGTTAACACATACACACAGAACTCAAAGAGCTACAAAGTTCACATTTACTCTTTCAAGCCCTATGTTAGGCTCAAAAGTTCTCTCTGCAGACCTTTAAACAGTCCTTTGTCTTTCCATTGACCCTACAGGGAACTTAGCAATAACTTCAAAACTACTTCACATGTCACTTAAAAGCAAGTTCAAATGCCTAAATTAGATATAGGAAGATCTTCCCACACTTGTAAAAATGCTGAGTCTTATCTTCCATGTGCCCACAAACTATTTGAATTCCTATAAATCTACCAAGGCAAACAGTCTTGTTAAGGGGAAAAAAAAAACCACAAACAAACAAAAAAAAAAAAACAAACAAAAAAAAAACAAGTGGAAATAAAATTTCAGCAGGTAATTACATTGTGCCTAATCTATGCAAAACTTAAAAGCTGAAAGTTCTTCAGGTGTTATTGTTAATTTCCACTATAGAATGTAAAAACCAAAGCTTTTTTAAAGACAGATCTGTATATAGGGTATTTTGAGTATTTATTCAAACATATATATATATATACAGACATGCATATATACACCTATTAATTCCACAGATTTTCAATCTGCGTATAAGAATGACTAATTTTTAAACGATGCTTTTATTTCAGAAAGGCTATACATTCTCAGTTAGTACAATTACAGCATTATGCACAGGCAAGTGTAGTCTAACAGGTATACCTGTCTGTTAAAGGTCAGTGCTTCGGTTGGTACAATATATTTCATAAAACTGAAATGAATAAAAATAAAAGAATCATCCAAAGTTTTAAATTCCCATTAATGTTGCTACACAAGTGTTGTATAATCCTATATGGAAGTCAAATTTTAACAGCTTTGATAAGAAGATGGCAATATTAATCATAATTCAAATGTTTGTAGTATCTGATGCTCTGATGAAACCACAGCAGCTGGTGTAGCCCGGGAAAGACCCCTAACTCTGACATTTCATTCTCCTCTGCCTGGGCAAAGGTGGCTCAGCAACATACTGTTTGTCTTCATCTGTCTTCCCAGTCCTGCACATTGACAGGATAGCAGCATGGTTGCTAGGTGGTCTGCAATGCAAACTACCTTTTATCTACCTAATTGCAGTTCAGTGTAGCATAAGGGAACTCATTTTACAGGTGTGCTGCAAAATCTGCTGTCTTCCTGGTCACCAAATCTTGGGACTGCTTTACAAGGTGGATCTAATGATAGAGAGATAGTATCAGTTGGCTACTGATAGCTTCCAGCCTTTGAAGCTACACTTAAGTCAGATGTAAATCACACACAATGAAGGCACAGAACATTAAAGGCAGAAACTCTGTAAAACCAGTCGAGCTGATTAGTACTAAATTACTGACGTTCCATCTGCTAGGGTGGTAATATTTTTTTTCAAACTGCCTGACTGAAATGCTTCATTTCACTGAGAACCCATGTTCAATGGGCCAGCAGGGAATGCTATATAGTGATTGACAATGGAAGGAGATGGTGACAAATACATAATTACTCTTTGAGAGTGTAATGTGTTCATTAAGAAAACTAGCAATTTGCCTCTGGTACTAAACATATACATAAAAATACATGTTCCCATATATGCACAGTGTTTTCAGACTTATGAGCAGAATTAAAAATTTCTTCAAGCTTTACCTCTAGGAATAAAGTGTAATAAATAACTGCATACAGTGTATTAATTTAAGAAAACAAAACAGAGCAAAACAAAACCCCAATGCCTATATCCCCCTAAAACAGAAAAAGTGTATAGCCAATATCTACTCTAGGTCTAAGTTTCAAAATCAAAGAAATTCAGTTGATTTGGAAAAAATTTATGCTTATTCAAACACCTCACTTTGTTCATACTCTGCAGGAAATAGTATTTTTAGGAAAGAAACAACAGTGTTACTACTGGGACTCTCTTAGGTGATATCCCAGATGTAAAACTGAGCAACACTTACAATGGGATTGTATTCTAATGAAATAAACTGTAGGAAGTAGAATTAGGAGCAGTGTTAAGTCACATTAAGACATAAAAAGCCAATGGAATATTCTAATACCTTACCATCTGGCAATCAGACTCCTTTCTCCTTGTGTCTGTCTCCCACTTACCATCATGATTTCTCCCAGACTGCTCTTCATGATTAAAAATTCATTTTTCCTGTATACTAAGTAACTCAACTTATTCTTAGAGTTGAGTAACTTAGAAGCAATTCAAATGCTCCTTCATTTTGGCAAATACTTCTTGAAATAAGTTTTCTATAAAGCCTGATTTCCTAGAAAAATTATCACTAAAATGCTGAGAAAAATACTCAGCAAAATGCTGAGAAAATCAAAAGGTTTTGCTGTTTGAAATCCCTATGAAAGGGGAAGCTCAACATATTCTTTTATCAATATGGTTTTGTTGTTATTGTTGCTGCCATCTATCACACCTAATTTAAATCACATTGCTTAGATTTTCTTCTGCACTGATTTGAAAAAAAACTATCACAGAGTAATGATAAACAAAGGGAAGGAAATAACCACCAGTCAGTAGTAGTCTTACTCAGATATGAACTGCAAAGGAATATGAAGAACTGGCCTTCCTGAAATACTGTGTGAATGAAAATCCTTTCTTCATTAAGAGAATGGATATTGCCAAACCGAACCATTTGATTTAGAAATCCCATCAAATAACCCAAAATATTTCATTATTCACCCATATTTGGTGAAAGAGTTTTAAACACTGTGATGCAGATTAAGATTGCCAGTATCACATTAAAAAGGATGGCCTATTTAGACTTTGTAGTAACAGTAAAAAGACAATTAAGCTTGTCTATTGTTACCAAAAGGAAGCAAGATTTCTGCATGATTGCTGACTTTGTTATTAATTAGAAGTCACTTTCTTTAGAACCTAGAAGACTTCCAGCACCTAGTGCAGCATACTGGCAATGATTATATTTTAGGTATGCTATCATCTACCTAATAATTAGATTAAGGAATAATTTAGCTAACTGCTGATAGCTGCTTACCATTATGTTTTATTCGTTGTTGTGTCTTACAGTAGAATACATGCCCTTCGATATTGCACTAACAATTTAAGGGGAATTGTTTCTGTAGCACTCTCCCAAACTCATAAGGAATATGTTAGTTGTGTCTTAGACTCACAAATTGTCACCCATGTCAATTATTGTTAGGCTTTTTAGAAATGAATTAACCACATAAAATAATAAAAAAATAAATCAATAAACATTCACTGTGCTAAGTATCAACTTGCACTTCAGCCAGATATAACTATAAAAAAAATTGCAAACTTCTACAATCAGCTCAGCTACAGCTTTTACAATCAATACAATAAATTAAAGTTTGGAATGCAAATGACTCTGTGTATCACAGGTGTAAATTAATAACACAATGTTATGTTATTTTCTGCTATGACACGGTCATGAGTACCTGTGTGCTTTTGACCATCTTGGAAAGCTCATGGTGATCAAGGGAGGTACTTGAGGACTGGAAGAAAGAAAATGCCACTCTGTTTTCAGGAAGGGCAAAAAGGAGGATCCAGGGAACTACAGGTTGATCAGTCTCAGCTTGTGAAACTGATGAAACAAGCAGTCCAGATAGGTGATTGGGAGTAGTCAACAAGGATTTATGAAGAGAAAATTATGCCTGACTGACCTGATAGCCTTCCACACTGAGATGACTGGCTCTGAGTGAGGGCAGAGCAGTGAATGTTGTCATGACTTTTGACAATGTCTCCCATAGCTTCCTCAGAGACAAGTTGATGAAGTATGGCCTAGATAAATAGACAATGAGGTGATTAAAAAAAAATAGACTGAATTGTTGGACTCAAACCGCTATCATCAGTGGTATGAAGTCCATCTGGAAGTCAGCAACAAGTGGTGTACCCCAGGGACTGAAATTGACACCAGTAGCATTTAGCATTCTCTTTGTTGAACTGGCCAAAAGGGCAGAGTGCACTCTCGGAGAGTTTGCAGACAATAAAAAACTGGGAAGAGGGGTTGATACAGCAAATGACTGTTTCCATGCAGAGGGACCCCAAGGGGCTGTAGAAATGGGCTGAGAAGAACACCATGAAGTTCAACAAAGGGAAACTCAAAAGTCCTGCGCCTGATGAGGAATAACCCCATGCACCAGTATGCACTTGCGGTCAACTGGCTGGAAAGTAACTTGGTGGAGAAGGACCTGATGATCCTGGTAGTTAACAAGCTGATCACCAGCTAGTAATGTTCCTGCATGGCAAAAAGGTCTGCAATATTTTGGGCTCCATTAGGAGTTTGAGGAAAGTTATCCTGATGAGACATCTGAATTTCTGGGTCCATGTCTGGGCTCAAGAGAGAAATAAACTTACTGGAGCAAGTCCAGTGCAGGACTGTGAAGACAATGATGGTGTTGGAACATCTGTGGCATGAGCTGAGGTTGAGAGACCTGAGACTGTTCACCCTGGAGTAGAGAGTGCTTACGGGGATCTTATCAAGATGTATATATATTTGCTGAGAGAAGCCAGACTCTTTTTAGTGGTGTCCAGTGAGAGAACAAGAGGCAGTGGGCACAAGCTAAACCAGGAAATCCCACTTAAACACATGAAAAAAAGCTTTGTAATTTTTCCCCCCTTCTTTTTCTATGAGGATAGTCATACACGGGAACCTACCTGCCCAGGCAAGTTGTGGATTCTCTGTCCCTGAGGATATTAAAAAACAAATAAGCACAACCCTTATCCACTTGGTCAGGGTGACGCTGCTCTGAGTAGGAGGGTTACACTAGATGATCTTCAGAGGTGCCTTCCAAATTAATCCATTCCATGATTCTGTGATTCAGTTAACTTTATCTGTTAATGTACTTACTAGATATTTGTGATGATATTGTGATACTCAGAAGCTTCCTACTTATTTTATTGTATTTAGTTAGAGATCTTGTAAACATAATTTTATGAATAAACTGGACCTGTCCTGCTTTGTTTTGATAATTAGTGAATTATGATAAATTTCTATTCCTATTTAAATTAATATATAGGCTTTTAAGGCACAGACTTACGTCTGGAAATGCAAAATTTTATGTATGCAATAACTGAGAAATAAAACATTTAAATTTGCTTTTCATCATGAGTTTTACAGATAAAATTAACTTGTTCTTGTATCTTAGAAAGAGGAAAATGTTTCTTTTTTTCCATCTTCATGCCTGGATTAATCTTAATGCAATGAACCAAGCCCTACTATCAGCTGTGCAGTTGTAAATTATATTTCTAGTTGGCGTATAAATAATTTATTAATGTATACAGTTAATTTTTCAATAATGTTTTTCCACACGTGTGTAGATAAAAATAGAATTTAGCCAAGAGTTGGGGAGCACCTAAATTGCAAACACCTTCTAAGAATACAAGTAAGCTATATACAGTGACAGAAACTAAATTTTCCAGAAGCTAGAAACTTTGATCAGCTTCATTAACTTGAGGACAAGTTCTCTGGAATCCCTAATAGGTATTTGAGTAAATAGCTAAAGCATAAATCACTTTGTTTCACTTAATAATAAGAGGACAAAAAGGCTTTCTGCATGGATTTTAACGTCTTTATTCTTACACTTAGAAAAGGTTGTACAATTGACATTTCTGTCAATTCTAATATTTCCAAACTTAATCTGAAACAGGAAATGCAGAAACAATCTGTCTCTAATTCAAAAACATTGTATTTTATTGCATCTGAATTTCATCACTATGTTTACCTTCATCCATCTGTCCACCTTAATCTTTTATTTTCATTGGCTTTTACCGCTAAAACTGTGCGATGTTCATGCTCTTAGTGATATTACAGTTGCTTCCTCCACAGTCCTTCTGACTGACATTTGTGAGATGCCTTGTGCATTAAACTGTGTTCAGTTAAACCCAAGCATAGTTTCAGAGAAAACATGAGTAATGCTGATTTCTCTGAAAATTTTTAATCATTATTTCATTATTGGCTAGTTAACGGTAGATATCATGACTTACATTTAGCTTCAAATGCTTACAAACTTCATTGTAGTGAATCTTAAGAGAGATCTCCCATGGATTTGTTGCTTTTCTTCTGCTCTTCTCTGTTAGAGCTGATTGTCTGGTTTTTATTTGCCTATTTGCTTGCTTCCACTTGGCCTAATACTATATTGCTGTGATCAGCATTATATTGATTCAATTTCTTCATTTTCTGTGGAGAGAAACACTGTGGGCTTGGTTGAGTGATGAAAATAACCTTCAATTATTTATTTTTCTTGTTGGATTTCAGCCATGCCCTCTCCAAAATAAACTGACTACTTGACTTCAGGCATACACAGTGTGCTTTTTTATGCATAGTAGGAGTACTACAGAAACATGCAAGATGCAGACCTATAAAAAAAGAATAAATCAGCATCAGTGAATTTGTTATTTTTAAGAGACATTTTAGGTGGATGTACTCCTCTAAAATATTTACTAATCTGGTTTGCACACTTTCTGCATCCACCTTTACTACCACTTTATGCAGATAATTTTAGGTTTTCTTTTTATTCATTATCTAAGACCAAGTTTTCATTGAGCCAGACTTTGATGAAACTCTGGGTAGCTTGCAGGGAATGTTTTTCATGTCTTCCTAAGTAAATATGCACTTTTCCACTAAGAGACAGCCATTATTGCCATCAGGCTTATGGAGATAGAAAGCCAAGAAGCAGGGTGCATACAGCATCACTCAAAAATTACATATTTTCAGTCTTTCAGAACGTGTAGTATCTCCTTCACATCACCATGTTCCCTGAAGTTGCTCTGCTTGGGTCTGTTGAATAAATAGTGTAACCTAACCTTGCTTTTGTAACTGTAACAGGTTTTCTGGCTTTTTACTCAGTAATCTACCATAAAAAAATAACAGTAAGGTATCTTTGGCTTACTTAGTATGAATGTGTTTTCATGAGTTAGTTACCAGAATTGGCACGGCTACTCTTTGGGAAACATTCTGTTGATGGGCAAAGAAATATTGGCATTGCCACAGTGGGGAAAGGAGAGTTGAGAGATTGTTCTCCATCTGGTTTACATGATTAAGCAGAAACCAGTGACATACTTTAACTGTATTTTTTTTCTTTAGGTGCTATGATTCATTGACAGTGGCTAGAGTATGAGCAAAGAACCAAAGACACCAGCATTCCTTATGATGTGGGAGCAGAGAAAGCCAAGAGAAGAAATGGGCAAAATAAAAATAGCAAGTCACTTGTAGACAGCAATCTGCATTCAAACTAGACAGTAGGGCAGACACTTTTCACGCCTTGGAGAATCTCACCCCCGTGGGCATGATATGAAAACAAACACATGAAGAGCAAATGCTCCATGTTAAAAAGCAGAACCTTTTCTCTGCAGACAGAAATATGGTTATGAGAAAAAGCAAAACCCTAGGCAGAGTACACTGGGATAAGCAGGGCTTGTGATACTATGAGAATGAATCCATTTCACATGTGGTAGACTGCCTCAGCACAGAAAATTATGACACATTCTATCATTCTGAAATAACCCCTGAATCTTGAAACATTTAGCCTAAGAGACACATGCTCTCCCCTGTCACCTGTCTGGGGACGAATTTAACAATCTTCTTTCCCTGAGTGAGTGAGATGAAATCTCTAAGAATCAGTCTCTGAGCCATAGGCCTCTCTTAACCATTTAATCAGCATCAATATCATAACATGCTTGTGCACCCTGTCTTTTAGAGGCAGAACAGCTCAGGATTATTGACTTCCCTTTCCTCCTTAAAGATTTTAAAATTGCCTTTAATCTTCACCACTTCAAGTTTGTCAGAGGTGTTCTTCAAGTCACAATTTTCATACTTAAAAAAAAATTAAAATCTTAGATCTTAACTTCTTTCCTTCCTTTCCTTTCTCCTCATTTTTTTCTTGTTGAAGTCCTTTAGATAGACATAGTAATATCTAACCTATAAACTAAGATACAAATTTGTGAAATAAATATTATATGCTGTGATCTAAAGATACACAATCATTATAGCTGTATGCATGGATGGATTAGGACAATTTAAGCAACAGTATGTAAAAGCAGCTGTTGATAACATGTAATTTATTGATAATTTACATGATGTACAGGTTTTCCAGGACTATGTAGTAACCAAATCATCTAGTATGTGAAAATTCATTCATCTATATAAAAGAAAATATAAAAGAAGAAGAAGAAAAAGCAGATGAGGATTAAAAAGCAAGGAATAAAAATGTAGATGGAGTCAATTTCAAATATGTATAATCACTCTTGACAGTATAGACCTTCTTTGTCCACAGAGTGCATGTCAAAACACTAAAATGAAAAAAAAACACAACCTTTGTAGATGAACAATCAGATAGGAAAACTGATTAGAACTAGAAAAGTGAGTATTTGTGTTAGAGTGAATATTGGTTTAAAGTGAATGTTTTCAGCACTTGACCTCATTGAAGGGTTTCATCAGATATTTTTTTTCCTTACTCTTACTTCTTGAAATTAACTAGTATAAATGAATGCACATATAAAAACAAATTAAATATAAGGAACACATCCATCTACCAGTCTAACAATTGCTTTCACCAGGTTACTGAAATGAAAGAAAATACTCGTTTTAAATAAGTATTACATAGCATGCCCTCAATTTCACTGGTCTACTGTGTCAATTTACTAATATTCAGAAAGGGTGAAAATAGGAACTGCAACAGAAATATCCACACAAAATGCATCTCATAAGAGAATGTAAGATACATTTTTGTGGCTTAATGAATTTATGACATTTAAGGCCAGAGAACTATTATATTGTGCCATTGCATCACAGGTTATTCTTTTTTATCTCATTAAATCTCTTTTGAGAGCAATAACTTGTATTTGACTGAAGCATAGGTTGTGTTTACCAAAAGCACCTCTTGCAGAAAATAATTTAATCTTGATTTAAAGCCATTAAGAGGTGGAAAATCAACTAGCTTGTTCAGTATTCTGTTTGAGAAGGTAGTGTCTCTTGTTTTAAATTAAATGTGATCTTTTTTGTAATAGTCAAGTAGGTGGCTTCAGCATCAAAGTTCTCATTTTGTTATCTTCCCCTAATTCATACTGTAGTATGCATCCATTCAAATTCCTGTTTTTATCTTTAGAAGGTATTTCATTACTGCACACAAGTAATCTTTTAATTTTATGGTGATAAATTAAGCCCGTTAGATGTTTAAATCTCAGAATACAGAATGTTACTTTTAAATTATTAAGTAATTATTTTTGAACAAACTTTTCATATCCTTTAAAAAACATTAACATCAGTTTTGTATCTAAAAAGATAATAAAGAGTCTGCAAACCTCACTAATGAAAAATACAAAATGTATTGCATTTTATTGTATTATCCTGGCCTCATCTTAATGCATATTATATATCCAAGACACTTATTAGTGCATTTTACTATATCATCTCACTAAAGCAAATACCGGTTGCTAGCTTATCCTGATCCTTTTCCAAGTCACTGCCTTCTGGAGTGCCATTATCCTTTCTGCTGTTATGTACCCCTTTACTATGGAAATACATTCAGTTGGCCTCAAACCTGAAAACTGAAGTTTAAAACTAGAACAGCAAAAGCTTTTAGTGTACCAAACAGAAAACAGCAGAAATCCTGCCAACTGTGCAGACCAAAATATTTAAACCACTTTAAGTAAGAATAAAATCTCCTGGTTGCTTATCTGAAATATCTCTCCTAGTCTCATTTAATTTTGACCTCCAGAAACTCAAAGAAGTCATTTTCTTATGGTATTTGCAGAAAATTCTAATAAATTTTTAACCTTCAAAAATCAATACAGCAAATGAAAATGAAATATGTGAATTGAACAATTCATTTCAAAATTAGAGAAATTCTGGGAAATCCAACCACTGTTTTTTATTCCTTATGTGAAGACTTTCTAAATGCCAGTTTCATCTGTCATACTTCCAATAGATCTACTCTAGAGTTGCTCATGAGAGGAAATTGAACTAAATGCACAGAAAATTTCTCTTAAGAAGCTGAGCAGCAGTTTGTTTCATCACCAAATGGTTTTAATTTACAAGCTAACAAAAAAATACCTTAAATAATAATAAATACTTACTAATTTTCCTCATCTCTGTTTCTGTGTTTATCAGGATACATGTATGATTAAAAAGAAATATCAGCATTCACTTCTGGCAGTCTTCTTGTACCTAGTGGAGTGCTAAATCCTAGGCAGAAACCCTGTTCCAGATTGTCCTCTAAAATAAAAGCAGGTACCACGTATTTTAAATTTATAGCACAATTTTTATTATTTTTGTTAGTTTGTTTGTGTGTTACTTAATAGTTCACAGGGCTGTGTCTGCAAAGTGTTATAAACTGTTAAATTTAAGATTTTATTTTTTTTTATTCACTAGAGACTGAGTAATTGTTGTCTTAAAACATTTCTACAGAATCCTTTCCATATATGGATTCCCAGAAAGTATTGCACAGTAATAAAAACTGAATCTGCAAGTCAGCCTGAAAATAAGAAATTGCTAATTACTTTCTCCAAATTAGGTGTCACAGTTTGACTCAGGTCCGACAACAATGCTCTCGATCCCTTCCCCCCCCCACCCAGGTAGGGAAGGAGAGAGAGAAAAAGAGAGAGACTTGGCTGGATTGGAACCTAAACTACACAGCTTTAATTAAAACACTAATGAATCATACAAGAAAATATATACAATTATATACAGATATATTCAGGTATGGGCAAAAACCTCTCACCTCCCCCTACCCCCAGCAACTCCCACAGCACTTCCCTGAACTGGGAAGAGTCCCGAGGAATCCCGGAGCTGCTGCTGGAAAAGAGCAGAGAGTTATGGGGGTCAGGAGATCTCGAGCCTAAGGGTCGACGGTGATGGATGAACAGAGTCCTCCCTGGACGCCAGCCATGGACGGAAGAGAAGGGGAGAAGAAGAAGGAAGGAAGTTGTCTTCTGTGATCTCTGACCTTCCTCTGAGCTTATGTAGATATATGGAATGGAATATCTTTGGCCAATTTTGCTGTCTGTCTAACTCAGCCTCCTACGGGGGGGTCACAGATCTCCCCATAGTGTCTGAGCGGGCAGAGTGCAGGTGCAGCCTTGAAGCCTCAGTAGTTAGAAAAACATTCCACTGTCTTATCAGCCTAGCAGAACACACTGTTGCTAGCTACAAGAAAGCTTACTGAAGGAAAAAAAAAATCAGTAAAAAGAAAAATTGGCTTCATCCTGGCTCAAACCAGGACATTAGGGTAGGTAATGGCAATTGTATAAACAATGTCTGAGTGAAGGTCAGCCATAATCACATCTAAAGCATCTTCATTGTCATTCTTAATTCACTTGTTCAACATGAGAAAAAAATAGCAAAATCTATGCAGTAGAAAGATCTGAATTACTTTCAAAGTATCGTTCCCATGTTTTTTTTCCTATTGATGACCCTTAAGTATTTTAAGATCTCAAAAGCGGAGCATTGGATGTGGAATAAATTTATTTATTTATTCATTTATTTATTTATTTTTTCTCTAAAGAATTTATACAGATTCTTTCCTTGAGTTAAGTTTCTGCCCGAGTGTTTCTTTCAATTAATTCCATCCTCATGAATGGACTGTTTCTAGAAGGTATTTAATGTTTCACTTGCAGATAAATTCATACAGAAGACCTTGTCATTCATACAGACAACATATGAAATTTAATTCTAACCGGTTCAGGGGTAAGAAGTGTGCCCTGGAAAATGTCGCTGTGGTCAACAGGCCTTTGGTGTCTCACCTGTTAAAGACAGCATCTTTCAGGGCTGGAGGAACACCAGGTAGCCCGCACATGTGGAGAGTAAATGAGAACTCTGGCAGGGTGCCAAGCTACCTGATAGCTTTTTCTTTCCCCCACTTTTTTTTCACAGCAGACCCTCAGACAGGATATGCTCTGATCTCTCGAGGAAGCAACATGTCTTTACCATAAATCAGTCTGCAAAGAACAAAAGGAAGGCAATATGTTGCTACAGTGCTTTACTATGTGGGATTGTTTTAAGTTTCTGTAACATACAGATAGTTCTAAGCCTATCAAGTTACAGCTGCCCAAATACTGGATTTATGGATGGGTACATTGACACAAACTTGTTTTCTGTCTTTAGTGCTGAAACAGACTGCTAGTCAGCTTCTTAAGAGAAGGTTTCTGTGCATTTAGTCCAGTTTCTTCTCATATGTAAGTTTGTAGTAGATTTACTGAAGTACAACAGTTTGAAACCTGCATTTAGAAAGCTTTCAAATAAGGAGTAACAGATAGTGGTTGGATTTATAATTTGTCTTTTATTTAAATTGGCTGAGATTTGCATTCCAAAGATATGTGAATTCCTGAGACAATTGTTCCAAGATTAAATGAATGAAAAGGTTTTGATGATTGTGTCCGTAAAAGCACTCCTCATCTTCATGTGAAAATCCACCAAATACTGAGCAGCAGCACACTTGAGAGAGCTGAGAGGACATCCACTATATTTAAATTATTGGTTAGTGTTTATATATGGCTTTGGTTTACAGGAGGATACATGACAGTCATGTCTTTTCTTTCTTTGTTTCCTTTTTTCTGCAGCTTGTAGAATGCAAGAGGACTCACCTTGCCTTTTGCCAATTGCTGTTTTGGGTACCTTCTTGTGAAAAGAGCATATTTTGTTGAAAAATATTCAGGGACTTCCCGCCACGTTTGCAGATCCTAAGCATCTCCATAATACATTTTATTTTTTTTAGTTTTCAGTGGTTTTTTTTGTTTTGTTTGGTTTTCAGTATGTTTGTTTGTTTGATTTTTTTAAAGGTAAGGATAGACTTTAATTGAAGTGGTTTTTTTTGTTTTGTATTTTTGGTTTTTTTTCCCATTGTCTGAACTGTACTGTGGGATTCAAGGCTGTCCAGGGTTCTTTACTTCAAAAGAGTAGTTTCTTTATTCACTGACACACATTTCTATTCAAGTAATACAGAGGGAATATGTACAGTATGTGTGAAAACTGACATGCAGACTATACTGCTGTGCTACCTGGGACAGGTATCCTGCCTCCCTTAGCAAATACATATATCAGACTTGGTAAGGATCAAATCTCTTTCAGGTGATAAAGAATTACTGTGGAGTATAAAGGAGTATTTACTGTTACACAGTTCATACCCTCTACTAATTTAACTCACATTCCTTTGCTTTCACAGCTTTTCACAAGATTACCTTCCACTGCAATTGTGGCAAAACTTTCAAGCAGTGTTCACTGGAAAACCAAATAGTGGAAAATAATTATTATATGTCCAGTTTGTGCAGTATATTTTTAAACAAACATTTTTTCATTGTTAAGTGTTGGATCTATATTGGGTATGTAACAGATGGTAAATCTGTGTTGTGTTATGTTTTTTCTGTTGCCAAATAACATGCTTATCTCATGTCTGGCCTAAAAAACATGTTCAGGCAAGGTTTAAGAGACTGTGGAACAATTTTTGGGTTTCACTAAGATTGATTCTTTCATTAGCACTGTCACGTACGTTTTCAGGTATCCAAGCCAACTGAGATGAGGATTTCAAATCTTAATATCACACTCTGAAACAAAAGATGGAACTAAAATTAAAATTTAGTGTTTACACTAAAATTAAAATTATTGCAGGTGAGCATGTAGTCAGTTTCATGCAACTAATAATTTAGCTAATTAACCCCCTTCCCCCCCCCACCCAGGTAGGGAAGGAGAGAGAGAAAAAGAGAGAGACTTGGCTGGATTGGAACCTAAACTACACAGCTTTAATTAAAACACTAATGAATCATACAAGAAAATATATACAATTATATACAGATATATTCAGGTATGGGCAAAAACCTCTCACCTCCCCCTACCCCCAGCAACTCCCACAGCACTTCCCTGAACTGGGAAGAGTCCCGAGGAATCCCGGAGCTGCTGCTGGAAAAGAGCAGAGAGTTATGGGGGTCAGGAGATCTCGAGCCTAAGGGTCGACGGTGATGGATGAACAGAGTCCTCCCTGGACACCGGTCATGGACGGAAGAGAGGGGAGAAGAAGAAGGAAGGAAGTTGTCTTCTGTGATCTCTGACCTTCCTTTGAGCTTACGTAGATATATGGAATGGAATATCTTTGGCCAATTTTGCTGTCCATCTAACTCAGCCTCCTACGGGGGGGGTCACAGATCTCCCCATAGTGTCTGAGCTGGCAGAGTGCAGGTGCAGCCTTGAAGCCTCAGTAGTTAGAAAAACATTCCACTGTCTTATCAGCCTAGCAGAACACACTGTTGCTAGCTACAAGAAAGCTTACTGAAGGAAAAAAAAAATCAGTAAAAAGAAAAATTGGCTTCATCCTGGCTCAAACCAGGACATTAGGGTAGGTAATGGCAATTGTATAAACAATGTCTGAGTGAAGGTCAGCCATAATCACATCTAAAGCATCTTCATTGTCATTCTTAATTCACTTGTTCAACATGAGAAAAAAATAGCAAAATCTATGCAGTAGAAAGATCTGAATTACTTTCAAAGTATCGTTCCCATGTTTTTTTTCCTATTGATGACCCTTAAGTATTTTAAGATCTCAAAAGCGGAGCATTGGATGTGGAATAAATTTATTTATTTATTCATTTATTTATTTATTTTTTCTCTAAAGAATTTATACAGATTCTTTCCTTGAGTTAAGTTTCTGCCCGAGTGTTTCTTTCAATTAATTCCATCCTCATGAATGGACTGTTTCTAGAAGGTATTTAATGTTTCACTTGCAGATAAATTCATACAGAAGACCTTGTCATTCATACAGACAACATATGAAATTTAATTCTAACCGGTTCAGGGGTAAGAAGTGTGCCCTGGAAAATGTCGCTGTGGTCAACAGGCCTTTGGTGTCTCACCTGTTAAAGACAGCATCTTTCAGGGCTGGAGGAACACCAGGTAGCCCGCACATGTGGAGAGTAAATGAGAACTCTGGCAGGGTGCCAAGCTACCTGATAGCTTTTTCTTTCCCCCACTTTTTTTTCACAGCAGACCCTCAGACAGGATATGCTCTGATCTCTCGAGGAAGCAACATGTCTTTACCATAAATCAGTCTGCAAAGAACAAAAGGAAGGCAATATGTTGCTACAGTGCTTTACTATGTGGGATTGTTTTAAGTTTCTGTAACATACAGATAGTTCTAAGCCTATCAAGTTACAGCTGCCCAAATACTGGATTTATGGATGGGTACATTGACACAAACTTGTTTTCTGTCTTTAGTGCTGAAACAGACTGCTAGTCAGCTTCTTAAGAGAAGGTTTCTGTGCATTTAGTCCAGTTTCTTCTCATATGTAAGTTTGTAGTAGATTTACTGAAGTACAACAGTTTGAAACCTGCATTTAGAAAGCTTTCAAATAAGGAGTAACAGATAGTGGTTGGATTTATAATTTGTCTTTTATTTAAATTGGCTGAGATTTGCATTCCAAAGATATGTGAATTCCTGAGACAATTGTTCCAAGATTAAATGAATGAAAAGGTTTTGATGATTGTGTCCGTAAAAGCACTCCTCATCTTCATGTGAAAATCCACCAAATACTGAGCAGCAGCACACTTGAGAGAGCTGAGAGGACATCCACTATATTTAAATTATTGGTTAGTGTTTATATATGGCTTTGGTTTACAGGAGGATACATGACAGTCATGTCTTTTCTTTCTTTGTTTCCTTTTTTCTGCAGCTTGTAGAATGCAAGAGGACTCACCTTGCCTTTTGCCAATTGCTGTTTTGGGTACCTTCTTGTGAAAAGAGCATATTTTGTTGAAAAATATTCAGGGACTTCCCGCCACGTTTGCAGATCCTAAGCATCTCCATAATACATTTTATTTTTTTTAGTTTTCAGTGGTTTTTTTTGTTTTGTTTGGTTTTCAGTATGTTTGTTTGTTTGATTTTTTTAAAGGTAAGGATAGACTTTAATTGAAGTGGTTTTTTTTGTTTTGTATTTTTGGTTTTTTTTCCCATTGTCTGAACTGTACTGTGGGATTCAAGGCTGTCCAGGGTTCTTTACTTCAAAAGAGTAGTTTCTTTATTCACTGACACACATTTCTATTCAAGTAATACAGAGGGAATATGTACAGTATGTGTGAAAACTGACATGCAGACTATACTGCTGTGCTACCTGGGACAGGTATCCTGCCTCCCTTAGCAAATACATATATCAGACTTGGTAAGGATCAAATCTCTTTCAGGTGATAAAGAATTACTGTGGAGTATAAAGGAGTATTTACTGTTACACAGTTCATACCCTCTACTAATTTAACTCACATTCCTTTGCTTTCACAGCTTTTCACAAGATTACCTTCCACTGCAATTGTGGCAAAACTTTCAAGCAGTGTTCACTGGAAAACCAAATAGTGGAAAATAATTATTATATGTCCAGTTTGTGCAGTATATTTTTAAACAAACATTTTTTCATTGTTAAGTGTTGGATCTATATTGGGTATGTAACAGATGGTAAATCTGTGTTGTGTTATGTTTTTTCTGTTGCCAAATAACATGCTTATCTCATGTCTGGCCTAAAAAACATGTTCAGGCAAGGTTTAAGAGACTGTGGAACAATTTTTGGGTTTCACTAAGATTGATTCTTTCATTAGCACTGTCACGTACGTTTTCAGGTATCCAAGCCAACTGAGATGAGGATTTCAAATCTTAATATCACACTCTGAAACAAAAGATGGAACTAAAATTAAAATTTAGTGTTTACACTAAAATTAAAATTATTGCAGGTGAGCATGTAGTCAGTTTCATGCAACTAATAATTTAGCTAATTAACCTCTTCTTTGTTGTCATGGCTTGAGGCCGGATGAAGCCAATTTTCCTTTTACTGATTTTTTTTTTCTTCAGTAACTCTTTTCTAAGCAGCACACTTGCTGAATTTAACAGCAAGTTTTCCAGCTAGTGGACTAATAACACCCAAATGTTTACAGGTACTGCTGAAAGGCCAAGGCCACTTCACTCTGCTTGTTGGATCTGCTGCTTCAGACACTAAAGGGGCAGAAGAGTCGCAACTACAACTCAGCCATAGGGAGGAGTAGACCAGACAGATGGCAAGATTGGCCAAACAGATTATTCCAACCACATGTACATAATTCTTGGTATAAATTCAGGGATCAAGGAAGTCAAGTTCCCTTTTCCTTTTCCATCCATGGCTGGTGACTGGTAAGGACTCCATCTGTCCATCTCCTTTGATCCTTAGGCCCATGTCTTCGTTACCCCTGTATATCTACAGTCAGACCCTTTCTGCCTTGCTGTTATCTCTGAAAGTGGTTCAGGAGCTTCTTGGGACTGCCACAACTAAGGGTAATATACTGGAAATTGCTGGGGGTGGGAGGGAGGTGATAGGGGTTTTGCACATTTCTGTACATATTTGTATATATTTTTACATATTTTCTTTTATCGTTAGTATTTCATTAAAGCTGTCTAGTTTAGTTTTCAACCTGGAAGCCTCTCTCCTTATTCTCTCTCCCCTTTCCCTATTTGGATGGGAGGAGATAGAGAGCATTATCATAATTTGTTTAATTGCTGATCCTGAGTTAAACTGTGACACTTGTCCTCACCCATCTTTGAACAATGGTTTCCTGTTCACCTCAGAAATACTCTTGGATCCTAGGAGAGTCATATAAGATAAGGAAAAAAGGAAGGAAATAAAATATTACTGTGTTCACCAGCAAAAAGGAAAACCTTCCTTACTGTGACAGAGCACTACAACAGGCTGCCCAGAGAGGTTTTGCAGTCTCCTTCTCTAGAGACATTCAAAGCCACCTGGACACCTTCCTGTGTGATGTGCTCTGGGTGATCCTGCTCTGGCAGGGGAGTTGGACCAGATGATCTTTCGAGGTCCTTTCTAACCCCTAGGATTCTGTGATTTTGTGAAAAATATAGATAGATATTGTTTCCAGAATTATCATAAAGTTGGTATTCCAGGGTCACAGACAGGAAAAGCAGATTCTTAAAAGAAAGATCCCAACCTCTTCAAACATTTTCTTACTTCTCCAAGGCACAAAATACTTTCTTGTCAGATTATAGCCAATATAAACAAGCCCTTTTTCAATACCTAGGCACGTCCAGCATTTCTTGCCTGATCATTTGCTAACAAATATTTTTTCCCTGTATTAATTTTATTTTCTCTTTAAATTTTGTTAGTTTTAATTGAAAGAGATCTGGTCAGGTATAAACAATAGAAACAATGTGTCCAAAGAACATTAGCATGTTTCTGATGTGGCAGCGTGATTTTTCGTTGAAGGACAGGTAGCTTTCAGCTAATATGGGAAGGCTGCAGAATAATAGGTACTTCAGAAACTTAATCTAAGCCCTATCAAACTAACAAGAAGGACTCCTATTAATTTCACTAGTTCTTTGATTGGATCTGCACCAGAGCTATTGCAGGATCAAGGAGGGAACTGCAGCTCAATTTTTTGTTTTAAATTAGGTGCATGCTATGTTGTTACCTGAGAAAATTGCCTAGATTCTTGGTTTTGAGAAGATGTAAGCACATTCATAGCAATACATATATGGAAAGAGTTTAAAGGGTACACAAATGCTTAAGAACTTTGTGCACAAGTGAGAATTTGAAATAATGGGAAAAAAAAAAAAAAGTTAGCTGCCTGTTATTAGCTAACATACATTTTAAGATGACCACATGACCACATTAGACCTAACAATAAATAGTTCTGATAGGAAAAAACCCAAAACAACAAAAAAATGAAACCAAACCAACCAAACCAACAAACAAAACCCACAAAAACAACAAAAAAAACCACAATCACACACACACACACAAAAAAAAAAAAAAAAAGGAGAAAGATTTTCACAGGAAAAGGACATAAAGTACAACTTCAGCCTTGGGTTCACGGCCATGTAGGAGATGCAAAGCTACTCAGTTTCTCATTACAGTGAGCAGAGACATTCTTCTAACAAGTGCAACCATAGAAAATCAGCGGCAGCAAGTGCAAAGGAAACAAGTAGCTCCAGATTACAACACAATACTTCATGCTGGAAGAATACTCTTTATTTGAGTAACTGTCAGTTCTGTCATTAGCGTAATTTATGACAACTGACATAAAGGTAGTCTGCGTTGGACCTTGTTCAAACAATTTGAAATCACTTCTCCTGCCTTAAACAAATAAACTCATTGCATAACATAGTCAAACTCCTTGTGCTACTCTTGTTCACTACAGAATATCTTTATAGCCAGTGCACATGAGTTTGCTTTACCTTTACAAACAACTTTATGTTTATGTGGGAATTTGAAATATAAAGAAACAAAGATTGCCATCTCATCAGGTATACAAATGATAATGGAATTGATGAACAACACTTGAGAATATAAAGAAGTTTGAACTAGCAGACATGGAAATCTGCTAAGATGTAACTGACAATTTCCCAAATAAGAGCTAGATCCAAACAGCAGTTAACAGTTCAAAAGGGAAGAAGATATTTACTGTGAAGATGTTTTCCTCTGAGAACAGAAGCTGTCTTCCAGGGATGCAACCAGAGCTGGTTTAAAGCAGATGGAGGATACTTCTGCTGAAAATACTGCTGTTTCTCTTCATGGCAAGGTAACTTGCTGGAAAAAAAAAAAAAAAAAAAAAAAAAAAATTAAAGGTTTTGTTTTGTTCTCTGAAGTTTGTAGTTTAACACAGGTGCACTCATCAGCATACCAAAAAAATGGTAAAGGCTGTCTGGAGCCCCTAAGAATAGTATCATACAATCATGCTTTAATGTTGCCAACCCAATCTTGAAAACAAGTATTTCCCCTTCCCTATTCCTAAAAGACATATTGTTGGATATTTATGTCAGCATTATTCCCATCTAAACTTATTCATAGTTTTCACCCTTTTTCATTCTTCTAGGATAATTCTTTATTTTCCCACTCCATTAATATATTCTGTAAAATTTTATAGAAGTAGATCCTTTCTAAACTTTAATTTCACCAAAGAAGTACATATTTTATCCATATATGTTATAAGTACATATGTTATCCATATATCCTTTTACTATTTCTTTTCCATTTTTTTATTTCCCAGTGTTATGAAGGAGGTTCCAGCAAGGTCTTGTATAATAACATCTCTCCTACAGGGGACTCATTTGAAATTTCCTTGAATTGGGATTGCTTTCTCCTTTGTCATAACTCAGAGTCACTCTGTGACCACATAATACAGCTAGGACTTTCTCCTCATCTGTCTTTTCCAGTGGTTTTCAGCTTACAGAGAAAAATTGTATTACTCCATAAGTGATCTTGTACTTCACACCAATCAATTTTGTCCTATTTATATTACTAGTAGGCTGCACACTTCAAACTGAGTCGAAAGGGTCAGCCATTTCTGCTATTGACAAATTATCCAGAAATATGTGAAGCAAAAACCTATCGTTTACTTGCAATATGATAGTTTTTGACTTCACAGTCAGAACCAGGTTTTGTTGTAAAAGGCACGATGTAAATGCACAGGTCCCTTCCTTGGGGAATAATGTTCAAGAAACTGTTGCTATGAATACGTATGTCCATACATGGCAACCTTCCTTGCAACTAATTATGGCAAGCACTGCTGTGAACACTCACCATATAGAATTTGAGACTTATGTGCTGTCATTAGCAACAATTTTGGAATATTTTCAGCTCCTAAGTAAGACGATTTTCACTCCCAAAACAAATAGAAATTGGACAAAGTTTGAATTCCTAAAAATTACCGTATTTATTTATCTATTTTTATATTATTTTTTTTTTTTAATCCATAGTAGTAAATTAGTATTTCTGATTCCAGTTGTACGTGGAAGAAAAGACTGGAAAAGAAAAAGCTTATTTTCTATCAGAATACTATGGGAAAGAAAATGCAATTACTAGCTGAAAAAAAGGAAGAAAATTAAATCTGTGCTTGTTGTGAAAGAATGATAGCCTTCAGTGGACAGATAAAAAGATACTGAAACAATAGCTAATCAACTTCCTTGAAGCTTTATCAAATACAAATCACAGCCTCCTTGTGTTTTTCCTTCATTTAAAATCCATAACCATTTATTGAAGAAGTAGATTTCTTAATTAAAGAAAACATGGCCAATGGAAAAGTGAACAAAGATGTTTCAGAGTGAACTTTAGCACATATGTAATATATAATGGAGGAAGAAAGCTGGAATAATACCCTATGTAGCAGCTCCTTCCAGTTATTCCAGATTCTTCACTAAGGGTGCAAAATATTCTTATTGAGTTTTCTTCTGGCAGCCAAAACAAGCATAAATAAATATACTTGCACGAAATGTTAACTTTCAACTCCATCACAGTTCTGTGGAAGTAAGGACAAAGCATAGTGGGAGAATCTTGCCCACCTCCTTAATCATGACAGCCATATGAATGATTCAATATATTACTACTATCTGCAGAAAAAGTATTTGGAATCATACAGGTCTGGTATTGAACCAAAACATTAACTCAACTCTAAAGGGCTAGGCACAGAGATAAGGAGTAGTACTTAAGTGTTGTTTATTTAGATTCACTGAATTTCATTTGTCAGAGGAGGTCATCCATTGTTAGAACCACATGGATCCATTTTACTAGCATAGAAAGTTTTGGTGGTTTTTATTCCGCTTACACTGAAATCAGGCACAAATGTACTGAGGATTGTTTGACATGCCTCTGGACCTCTCCAAAAGCACAATTTGTTTCTAGGACTACCACCTGAAATCTACAGCATATTTATTAGCTAGGGAATAGAAATCCATTGAAGTGCTCACTGAGAGCTCAAGACCAATGAGCCACTGAAATATCTAATTCACATAATATTGAGAGTAGCTACATAGGAAGTGAGAACATAAGTTGATGGTAAGTTATATGAGCTCTTCCTTGTCAAGGAACCCATTAAGGCGGCTAAACCTGAGACACAATTGGATTACTGAAATTTCCTGTACAACATCAGAGTTAATAAAATAATAAGACAAATCACTACATAATAAGAAGCAAATTAAATTCTGTCAACTCTATGCGTACTTACTATTTGGCCTATATGTACCATCTTCTAGTAATAGAGGAGGTAGAAAGATTATGGAGTATCCAGGACTGTGAAAGAGAAATAGATTGATGGAGTAATAACCTTCCATTCTTGAGACAAAGCCCCAAGGGAGAAGTTTCATGAGAAGTAGAGGATCCTCTGCCTTCCTTTCACCTGGCAGAGGTAGGAGTCCTAAGAGAAAGGGGAAATGGAATCGGGTCCCTGCTCGAGGGAACAGGCAAGCTCACTCCAGGCTTCCCTCACCTCCACATGTACCTCTACGGAACAGGTATATGGCCCTGGATCAGGAAAATCAGGTAACTGAGGTTACTGACAAAGGTTCCTCCAGGGACTGTCGAGGCAGTCTGCCCCATGCATTAGGACTGCCTCTGCTAAGAGCAAGAGCAGGGTAATTGTTGTGGGAGATTCTCTTTTGAGGGGAACTGAGTGCCCCATATGCTGGACAGACCCAGCCCTCAGGGAGGGCTGATGACTCCCTGGGGCCCGGGTTAGTGATGTTATTGTGAAACTCCCAGGCCTGGTGCAGCCCTCTGATTACTACCCACTAGTGGTCATGCAGGTGGGCACTGATGAGGTTGTCAAGGCAAGTCCCCGGGCAATGAAAAACGATTTCAGAGGACTAGGCCAAATGCTTGTGGGATCAGGAGCACAGATGATCTTTTCCTCATTTCCTTCAGTGGCAGGGAAAGCTGAAAGGACTAGGAAAACACAACTGATTAATGTATGTCTGAGAGGCTGGTGCTGTTGGATGAACTTTGGGTTTTTTGATCATGGAGATGTTTACAGGGCACCAGGTATGTCAGCAAAAAATGGCATAGAGCTATCAAAAAGGGGGAAAGGATTCTTGGGCAGGAGTTGGCAGGGCTCATTGAGAGAGCTTTAACCTAGACTTGAAGGGGGTAGGGGACAAAACTTCTGGATGATTTGATTTCCAGGACACCAGGCTTGCTGGCATTGGATGGCAGTACCCTGTCCTGCAGGGGACAAAGGGTCCTAGGGCAGGAGTTAGCAGGGCTCATTCACAGAGCTTTAAATTAGATTTGAAGTGGGAGGAGGTTGTAGCTGGGTTTGAACTAGTGGGGCAATGTTCTACTATTAACAAAGATCAGAAGGCCTCATGCCTCCCAAGAGTGCCACCAGCATGCTCAGCTCTGAGGTCTGTGTGCAGTCTAAAGGTTATGATCTAGTGGCAATTACAGGGACATGGTGGGACAGCTCACATGACTGGAATGTGGTCATGGATGGCTGTGTCCTTTTTAGGAAAGACAGGTCAGCGAAGCGAGGTGGTGGAGTTGCACTTTATGTGAAAGAGCAACTAGAATGCACTCAGTTCTACCCAGGGGCAGATGAGGAGCAAGTAGAAAGTCAGTGGGTATGAATTAGGGGCAGGCTGGCATGGGTGATACATTCGTGGGGGTCTATTACAGGTGTCCTGATCAGGACAAGGGAGTTGAGGCGGCTTTCTACAGGCAGATGAAAGCAGCCTCGCAGTTACAGGTCCTGGTCCTCATGGGGGATTTTAACTACCCAGATATTTCCTGGAACACCTACACAGCCAGCCATTCACAGTCTAGGAGGTTCCTCCAATGCATTGATGATAACTTCTTGATACAAATGATGGACAAAACAACTAGGAGAGGAGTGCTGCTGGATCTCATACTGATCAACAAGGAGAGTCTGGTTGAAGCAGTGATGGTTAATGGCAGCCTTGGCTGCAGTGATCACGAGATGGTGGAGTGCAGGATCCTATGTGGGAGGAACAGAATACCTAGCAGGACCACAACCCTGGACTTCCACCTGGCTGACTTTGGCCTCTTCAAACAATTGTTAAGGGAAGTCTCGTGAGAAAGGGTACTAGGTGATAAAGGGGCTCAAGATAGTTGTTCAACATTCAAGGACCATGTCTTGCAAGCTCAGGATCAGAGCATCCCAATGGGTAGGAAATCAAGTAAGGGAGCCAGGAGACCCGCGTGGTTAAACAAGGAACTGCTGGGCAAACCCAAGTGGCAAAAGAGAATCTATGGATACTGGAAGGAGGGGCTGGCCACTTGGGAGGAATATAGGACTGTTGTCAGAGGATGTAGGGAGGCAACAAGGAAAGCTAAGGCCTCCTTGGCACTAAATCTTGCAAGTGAGGTCAAAGACAATAGAAGGGGCTTCTTCAAATACATTGCAGACAGAACTAACACTAGAGGCCCACTGCTGAATGAGGTGAGTGCCCTGGTGACAGGATATAAAGAAGGCAGAGTTACTGAATGCCTTCTTTGCCTCTGTCTTTACTGCTTCAGACTCTCCCCAGGAGCTCCAGTTCCCTAAAGCCCCAGAAGAAGTCAGGATGAAGGAGGAGTTTGCTTTGGCAGATGAGGATTGGGTTAAGGATCAGTTAAGCAATCTGGACATCCATAAATGGATGGGTCCAGATGGAATGCATCCAAGGGTGCTGAGGGAGCTGGCGGAGGTCATTGCTAGACCACTCTCCATCATCTTTGGTAAGTCATGGGCAACAGGAGAGGTGCCTAAGGACTGGAGGATAGCAAATGTCACTCCAGTCTACAAGAAGGGCAAGAAGGAGGACCCAGGTAGCTATAGACTGGTAAGCCTCACCTCCGTCTCTGGAATTGTGATGGAACAACTAGTTCTTGGCACTATCTCTAGGCATATAAAGGATGAGAGGGTCATTAAGAGCATTCAACATGGTTTTACCAAGGGGAATTCATGTTTGACCAACCTTATAGCCTTCTATGAGGAAGTAACTAGGTGGATAGATGATGGTAGAGCAGTAGATGTGGTTTATCTTGATTTCAGTAAAGCATTTGACATTGTCTCCCACAACATCCTCATAGATAAGCTAAGGACGTGTGGTCTTGATGATCAGGTAGTGTGATGGATTGTGAACTGGTTGAAAGGAAGAAGTCAGAGAGTTGTGGTCAGTGGGACTGAATCTAGCTGGAGGTCTGTGACTACTGGAGTCCCTCAGGGGTCGGTACTGGGACCACCAGTACTGTTCAGTACTTTCATCAGTGACATGGGTGAAGGAACAGGGTGTGCCCTCAGCAAGTTTGCTGATTACACTAAACTGGGAGGTGTGGCTGACACACCAGTAGGCTGTGCTGTCATTCAGCAAGGCCTGGACAGGCTGGACAGTTAGACAGGGAGAAACTTGACAAAATTCAACAAGGGCAAGTGTAGAGTCTTGCATCTGGGGAAGAACAACCCCATGTACCAGTACAGGTTGGGGGCTGACCTGCTAGAGGGCAGTGTAGGAGAAAGGGACCTGGGGGTCCTGGTGGACAGGAGGATGCCCATGAGCCAGCAATGTGCCCTTGTATTCAAGAAGGCCAATGGCATCCTGGAATGCATTAGAAAGGGTGTGGTTAGTAGGTCAAGAGAGATTCTCCTCCCCCTCTAATCTGCCTTGATGAGGCTGCATCTGGAGTATTGTGTCCAGTTCTGGGCCCCTCAGTTCAAGAAGGACAGGGAACTGCTTGAAAGAGTCCAGCGCAGAGCTACTAAGATGATTAAGGGAGTGGAACATCTCTCTTACAAGGAGAGGCTGAGGGAGCAGGGCCTCTTTAGCTTGGAGGAGACTGAGGGGCAACCTCATCAAAGTTTACCAATATATTAAGGGGGTGTGTCAAGAGGATGGAGCCAAGCTTTTTTCAGTGATGTCCAGCGATAGGACAAGGGGCAATGGGTGCAACTGGAACACAGGAGGTTTTGCATAAACATCAGATAAAACTTCTTTACTGTGAGAGTGACAGAGCATTGGAACAGGCTGCCCAGAGAGGTTGTGGAGTCTCTTTCACTGGAGACATTCAAAACCTGCCTAGACATGTTCCTGTGTGATGTGCTCTAGGTGATTCTGCTCTGGCAGGGGGGTGGACTGGATGATCTTTCAAGCTCCCTTCCAACCCCTAAGATTCTATGATTCTATGAAAAGAATCTATCTACTTTGAAACCATTCTTGAGCCAAGAATGTCCAAAACAATTTTTTTTATTAACAGGGATTTTAGATCCTGAAACTTGAAAAAATGTTGGCCTTATGAAAAAGAGCGCAGTAACATTTAATAAAATAAAACTAATTAAACATTAAAGAATACCCATTCATGAGGATTTTATGTATCTTTTTATTTGAATACAGTAGATTTCCATTGTTTGAAGTAGATATAACCAGCAAAAAACTGTATAAAGGGTAGACCTATATAAAACCTCTTCCATCATCCAGTGAGGGATCTGGGATTTCTTATTGACAGCTACAACTTTAGATCCATGCAAGCACATGCTCCGTCTGACTTAGCAGTATTAATTTATAAGTCCAAAAAAATATACTTGGATGTATTTTTCCACAGTACAAGTATAAATATCAAGAGTCAACTGAAATGCATTGATTACTTAATGAAATTAAACATATCCTTTAAAAGAAGTACCCTGATTGTAAAGTCCATTGTTTTAGCTGTCATTCAACTCTTAATACTTCTTTTCAAAACTGATCACTCCAGTCTTTTCCATGGATGCAGTATTTTGGTTGTGATACATGGATTCTCAGTAACCCTCCTCAAATCATTCTCAATATCTGACACATAAGATCATGGGTAAGAGAGAGATTCAGTGCAAATGTGCCAAGTACGCTCAGAGTAGCAGCAACAGTAGAAAACCAAATATACTGAGTAAGTTAAATACATCAATATTTAGGATTGGGAAGTAAGCACACAACAGCGAATGCTGTGCTTTTCATCATTCAGGACAGAAAGCTCAGGTTTAGCAAATTCCGTGATTTGCTCTTCTTCTATCCACACAGTTAGCTGTTAACCTAAGAAGACCTGAATCTAGCACATTATTCTGTTGGTTTCAACTTGGTTTGTTGTGCAGAAATCACACTATGCTCTCCTCACAGCCTGGTATATAGTTGAATGGCTGTTAAGGCTGGTACACAGGTGGCATTAGAAGGGAGTAAGTTCAAGTTGGCTGCCTAGGAGCAGGCATGACAATGAACTGGACTATTTTTTTTTTTTTTTTTTTTCTCCTGTCAGGGAGAAGGTTAAAGCAATGTTATAACTGCACTTTATGAGCTTAGGCAAATGTATGAGCTTAGGCTAAGCATATCAGGAAAGAGGCCTGGTTTTCTAAGCCTAGAATAAAGCATATTTAAATGCTATACAGTTACAATAGGCTGACTTTTTTTCTTCTCACTGAGCATGCTAACCACTCATCATGTTAAGCATGAGTACTTAGCATGCTGTAAACTTGTTGTCTCTTTTGTCTGCTGGGTCATCACACAGTTAATGATGCTGTTTGAAGGGGAACAGAAGGGCAAAGGAGAGTCCCACTTCAGAAAAGCTCCAGACTCCATATTCAAAAACATATTTGGAAGGGTTTTTTTAAATGTCAAAAGTATATGCCTGAAGAACTCTCCAACTATTAATCCGTTGAATAAAGTGAGACATCAGCACAATATCCTCCATAAATTATCCGGTGGAGTACTCAAACAAGACCAGATCAGCCCTCGTAGGCCTGACAAGGATCTGAATGTTACATTGCAAACAAACCTATCTGAATATCTATCTGAATATCTATCTGAACACTGGAACAGGTTACCCAGACAGGTTGTGGAGTCTCCTTTGCTGTAGACATTCAAAACCCGCCTGGACCCATTCCTGTGTGATGTACTCTAGCTGATCCTGCTCTGGCAGGGGAGTTGGACTGGATGATCTTTCAAGGTCCCTTCCAACCCCTAAGATTCTATGATTCTGTGAATAAAGCTACCTACATTTACTAAAATTTTAAATAAAAAATGTTGTAGTTGTCATATTAGCTGATTAATAAGTTGATGAAACTGACACCCATATGGCAATAAAGGTGATATCTCATTTGAAATTAAAGGACTTCTATAGGGAGAGAACATTTGAAATAAAATAAGGCATCCAGAAAAAAAATTTCTATACTCTTTAAACACCATGTTGAACATGTTATACAGTCTCAAAGTGACATGCCTTTCTGAAAGTATATAAAAGCTCTACTGACCTTAGGTTATCCATCCCAGTGCGAAGAATTCCTGTTATGCCTTTATATACTTCCTCCTTTTTATGTTATCCTTAATCTTTTGCATCAAAATGTGCATAAAGTCACTTCAAAAGAATTTCTTTGTAAATCCTTGCAACAATTAACACCAGGTTCTTGCTTTAACAAATCATCAGCAGTGAGAGATTGCTTGTTTTGAGAAGTAACACAGTGACCTGAAAGCTTCAGTCCTAAAAGCATTTTTGTTATAGCACCTTCTCAACATACATAAAGTGTTTTTTTGTGCACCTGGTTTGTTGATTCATTCTGCCATCCCACTCATCTTTTATGTGATTGCTGCTTTGAAGATGTTAAGAGAATAGACTTGATTTTGATAGCTACTTCCTGGGATTTAGGGAGTGTGATTGTTAATCTATTGCAAAAGACATTCTCATTATTTGAATAAATCATAATCTGAGGTTACTTTGCTCTTATCAGCTTTCTTTTGACTTATGAATTCTGTTTTTCATTTCCTCTGAGCTCTTTTACTAATTGACAGGTGGTCCTGATGTGGTTCACTACAGCAACCTCTCTCAGGTTACTGGCTGACTCTCCAGATGTTTAACTTCATCATTTTGATATGCTTCGGTGACTTTCTAGGCTACTTCTATCTAGCACTGTTATCTCCCTCTTCTATTCTTTTTTCCCATTAGAAAAAGTGATTTGTTGTTTGTTGTTGTCTCACATTGAAATTAATTCCCCTGGCATTAGCTTCAGGATTTTAAGGAGTCCTTCACAAGATTAGTCATGGAAAGACTTCAAGTCTCAGCCTATTTCAATCTGCAGCACAAATATTTATGTGATATTACATACAATTATGATGCTTGATAGCACACCATCCTCAAAAGCCAGCATTACATCAAGGTCCCCATTGTTATTCAGGCTGTTTGATTTACAGACATAAAAAAAAAATATGAGAGAAATTTATGAATGTTGCAATTGTCTCAAAATTTTGGGATGGGAAATATATTTCATTTATTATCCCTGGGCAGGGTACATCTTTCTTTTGTTTGATATGCATGACACCTAAAATGACAAAATGTTCAAATCTGTAGCACTTTGTCAAGGGATTATTTTACAGGCTCTGGATAAATAACATAATAATTGCTCTGCAACACCTGAAGCCTCCTGTAAATTGTCTTATGCTGCCAGCTTTTCTTTATTACATTTTTCATGCTATAGATCTCTGAATGAACAGCAGCTTTTAAGATGACACTCACTTATTTTAAAACATTGTCTATTGTTGTGTGCTTGACAGTCTTGAATTAAGTCGATTTACTTCCAGTTCTGTAATATGTTGGCTACTGTACCTAGGCAAATACCCACTTTCAGCTAAAGTTTAAACCTGAAAATGTGAATGAGGTAAGATAATTGTTCTGTTTTGGTTTGGCAGGTTTTGGTAGTGGGGGAGGTGCCCCAGGAGTGGCTCTTGTAAAAAGTTACAGAAAGCTCTCTGGCTCCAAAATATTCTGGCCACACCAAGCCATTAGAGAGACAATGGATTTGCCTCTGCAATGAATATATGAAAGACAGGATATAAGACACGAGAGCAAAGTAGAGAGCAGAGGTGAGAGCACTGCTAGAGCAGAGATCATAGAATCATAGAATTATAGAGATACCAAAAGGTCAGCGAGCAAAGAGGGGGAAGAGGTGCCCAAGCAGAAGTTTCCCCTGCAGCCCATGGTGAGCAGGGAGGCTGTCCCACTGCAACCCATGGAGGAACACAGCAGAGCATTCCCTGAAGGAGCATGGTGGAGCAGATCTGGACCTGCAGCCCATGGACCTGGCTCTGCAGCTTTGGAGGACCCCTCAAAGGGGAGGTAACTGTTCCCAAAGCAGCCTGGAACTCTGTTGGAAACCACACTGGAGCAGCTTGCTCCTGAGGGCCTGCACCTCGTGGAAGGGACACATGTTGGAGGGGTTCATGAAGGACTCTCTCCCATAGGAGGGACCCGATGGGGAAGCAGGGAAAGACTGTGAAGAATCCTTCTCCCTGTGGAAGAAGAAGCAGGAGAAACACTACACTATGAAATTACTCTAAACTCCATCCCCTGTCCCTCCGTGCCACTGAGTGGAAAGAGGAAGAGAAATCAGGAACAAAGTAATTTGGGCCCATGAAGGAGGGAGGAGTCAGGCTTTTGCATTGTCTTTGTGCTGTGTACATCTGATTAGTGATAAATTCATATTGATATTTTTTTCAGTGAGTCTGTTTTCCAAGTGACCATAATTGGTGAGTGAACCCCCCTTTTCCTTTTCTCGACCCACAGGCTTCTAGTTGGTTTTTATTCTCCCCAGCCCACAGTTGGGTGGGGGGGCAGGGATGTGAGTGAGTGGCCATGGGGATGGTTCTTTGTTGTCAGTTAGGCCCAAACCAGGACAGCAATCTATTTTGTTTGCCATTTTGTATTGATAAAAAAATTAATTATTGTTCTTTGACTTCACCCAGTCAAACTTAAATTCAAGTGCAGAAATCATTGGTAAAAATCTCAGATCTTTAGATCTTTGGGAAGGATCAATCTATAAAATTTTCTAGGGAGACCTTTCTTCCTGCAATTCCAAAACCAAAAAGCCTGTCTATGACGAACTTCCTGACAAGATTTAGAAAAACACTTACTTCTTAATTGCCCTGATAACCTTTGCACTAACTTCTGAACTCAGAATTCTGGTAGTCACTACTCATTACCTCTTTCCAAACCAAGTGTTCTCTACTAATATAGAAACACCCGTTTTAAATTCCAAACTGCCTTAGTTATGAAGAAGAAAGAACTTTCAACAACAGAAAAGGATTTTTTTTGTTTTTTTGTTAGATGTACTTCAGTTACTGTAAGAAGATAAGGCAGGATTATGTACTTCACTAAGAAATAGACCTTTTTTCTCAAAGTGGGTACTATACCAGGATCACAGTAGTCCATGATACCCTCTTGCTAGTTTTCTCATGGATTTAGCGATCATATCCATGTAATTGTACTGTCGTTCTCCTTAAGAAATCTGTTCAGCTTTCAAAAGCTTGCCAAATGTCAAGCTAGCCAACTTAAATCAGTTAGCAACAGTCTCCTTTAGTAGTTCTAAGTTACCTCCTAACCACCGAATAAGCAAAGACTTTTTACACACTGTCATAAACTTTCATCATATTTTCATCTTATTCGTACCAGATAAAAGTGAGTTAATGAGCAGGTACATGTGAAGTCAAATTTGTAGGGTAACCTGTGCCCAGTGGTGTCACCGCTCTATGCAAAGAACTTTTATTTGAGCAGCAACATTTGATGAGACTAGCATGAATCAAAATGACCACATGTTGTGTACTTAACCATCTTTTTCCATACAGGTTTCAATCTTTCTATTGCAATACAATAATTCAGGCTAACACTCAGTATAGGCATGTGAAAATCCATGTGCTCAATGAAAAATGGAAGTTTGAATAAAATTACTCACATTTAATCACAAAGTAAAAATATGACATTACAAGAAATATTATCTTTTATATTTTAAATATGATCTGCTTTGTTTTCTTGGTATCAGAGGACATGTAATTTATTTATTTTTTAATAAAAATAATGAAACTTACAGAAGTACTGTTTCCCTGTCTTGACAGTGCAAAATTTCACAGTATAAATGAAACACAGCAAAAATAGGCATGTGCCTAAGCTGTGAGATCAAGAGTAGATAGTTGCGAGCACCTGTCGTAGAGTATTTAGGTATTTATTATAGGGTCCAAAATTCCAGAGGTTGCATAGCTAACCAAAAATGGGAAGCAACTTGCAACTGACATGCAAACCAACACTGAAAGGTGAAATTATTTTAGAGTGAGATAATTTTCAGATTTAAATGCAATAATCACAGAATCACCAAATTACCATGGTTGGAAAAGATCTTCCAGGTAATCAAGTCCAGCCATTACCCTAACACTTGCAAATCCTTAACTAAACCATATCCATAAGTACTATGTCTATAAGTGTCATTGTTTGACTCAGGTTCGACAACAATGCTCTTGATCCCCTCCCCCTCCCACCCAGATAGGGAAGGAGAGAGAAGAAAAAGAGAGAGACTTTGCTGGATTGAAAACTAAACTACACAGTTTTAATTAAACACTAATGATAAAAGAAAATTATATACAAATATGTTCAGATATGTGCAAGAGCCTCTCGCCTCCCCCCACCCCCAGCAACTCCCACACCACCCTCCTTAGCTGCAATGTCCCGGCAAATCGTGGACTGCTGCTGGAGAAAGCGGAGAGTGATGAGGGTCAGGAGAGCTTGAGCCTGGGGGTCAATAGTGATGGATAGATGGAGTCCTCCCCGGATGCTGGCCATGGATGGAAAATAAGGGAAGAAAAAGCAGGAAGGCAGTTGTCTTCTGTGACCTTCTTCCTCTGAGCTTATGTAAATACATGGAATGGAATATCTCTGGCCAATTTTGCTGTCTGTCTAACTCAGCCTCCTACGGGGAGTGGTCATAGATCTCCCTGTAGTGTCTGAGCCGGCAGAGTAAAGATGTGACCTTGAAGACCCAGCAGTTAGAAAAACATTCCAGCTGTTACCAGTCTTAGCTGGAATGCTCTGGTGCTAGTTTAAAGAAAGCTTACTGAAGGAAAAAAAAAATCTGGAAAGGAAAAACTGGCTTCATTCTGGCTCAAACCAGAACAACAAGACTCTTAAATACCTCCAAGGATGGCAACTCCACCACTGCCCTTCACCTTTCAGTGAAGAAATTCTTCCTGACATCCAATCTAAGCCTCTCCTGGTGCAACTTGAGGCCACTTCCTCTTGTCCTATCACTTGTAAATTCATTGAACAGACTGATCTCCACCTCTTTACAGCATCCTTTCAGGTAGTTGTAGAGAGTGACAAGGTCTCCCTTCCACCTCCTTTTCTCAAGGCTAAACAACCCTAGCTCCTTCAGCTGCTCCTTGTAAGAATGGAGGTTTTGGGTTTTTTTGCCATTTAATCAATCAAATCAGAACAGTATTGAAGAGAAAATGAAGTGTGAAGTCACACTGCAGTGTCAACACTAACACATGTCACTCTGTAAAAAGTAATATTTGGTTTCTTAAAGAAAAATTAAATTTAAACAAAACAAGAAAAATAGAAGTCATAATGTATGTGTTCTGACTTTGTTCATGAGCTGTAAATCCACAAACGCCCTTGATGAATTTGAGTGTTACATTGAAATCTAAGATATCACTTGAATATACCTCCATGACATGATAGCTAAAACAAACACACAGAATTCCTGGGATTCTTTGAAATTACAGAAGAATATTTTGAGATTTTCCAATATGAGTGTAAACTACCTGTCAGTCATTACATGCAATTGTCAAAATCATTACTCTGTAGGTACCATGCCTAAAATAGCATCCATGCAAGGAATACTGGTCTAACAAAACCCAAATGTAGCATGCAAAGGAAGATTTATATAGCTTATAAAATTTAAATAACTGTTATAACTGTTATAACTTTTACATGCATCTTCTTAAGCAAGAAACTACCAGGATGTTAAGTATTCCACTTATTGTCCTTTCCTGGGATGATTAATTCAATTATTTGCAAGGGTTTTTTCTTTCCTCTTATCTGAGGAAAAAGCTGCTTTCATTCTGAGTTGCAGTTTTATTTAATAGAAAGTTAAAAAAAAGTATAATTAAAAGTTAGATATTTCAGTAGTCTGCTTCATGACAGTTTCATTAAATGGCAGCTGTCTTTTCTATACAGACCAAGTCCTGGAAACAAAAGATACAAACCAAATAAAATGCAACCAAATAATCTTGTAGACAGCTTTTAAGTTAAAAGCAGGGAAACGTTAAAAATATACTTCAGACTTTCTAAAACTAGAAGTAGACATGCGAAACAATGTTTTACAGGTGAATATAAATAATAAAAATTACCTTAGTTGACAAGTGCAAAAATTAAGAAAATTTTATCCTCCTTACCTTAGTTTTGGTATTCAATGTGCAGGATGTTTACACTGAGGCAGTGCAGCTCTTTTCCCATTATATTCAATGGGAAGATAAAGGACAGGGAGGAAAGTCAAGATAACCAGCATGGCTGCATCAAGGGCATCTTTTAGTGGCCTTCTCTGATGGAGTGGCTGTACCAAAGGACAAGGGAAGAGTACAGATTTCATCTGTGGACTGCTGCTGGAGAAAGCGGAGAGTGATGAGGGTCAGGAGAGCTTGAGCCTGGGGGTCAATAGTGATGGATAGATGGAGTCCTCCCCGGATGCTGGCCATGGATGGAAAATAAGGGAAGAAAAAGCAGGAAGGAAGTTGTCTTCTGTGACCTCTGATCTTCCTCTGAGCTTATGTAAATACATGGAATGGAATATCTCTGGCCAATTTTGCTGTCTGTCTAACTCAGCCTCCTACGGGGAGTGGTCATAGATCTCCCTGTAGTGTCTGAGCCGGCAGAGTAAAGATGTGACCTTGAAGACCCAGCAGTTAGAAAAACATTCCAGCTGTTACCAGTCTTAGCTGGAATGCTCTGGTGCTAGTTTAAAGAAAGCTTACTGAAGGAAAAAAAAAATCTGGAAAGGAAAAACTGGCTTCATTCTGGCTCAAACCAGAACAACAAGACTCTTAAATACCTCCAAGGATGGCAACTCCACCACTGCCCTTCACCTTTCAGTGAAGAAATTCTTCCTGACATCCAATCTAAGCCTCTCCTGGTGCAACTTGAGGCCACTTCCTCTTGTCCTATCACTTGTAAATTCATTGAACAGACTGATCTCCACCTCTTTACAGCATCCTTTCAGGTAGTTGTAGAGAGTGACAAGGTCTCCCTTCCACCTCCTTTTCTCAAGGCTAAACAACCCTAGCTCCTTCAGCTGCTCCTTGTAAGAATGGAGGTTTTGGGTTTTTTTGCCATTTAATCAATCAAATCAGAACAGTATTGAAGAGAAAATGAAGTGTGAAGTCACACTGCAGTGTCAACACTAACACATGTCACTCTGTAAAAAGTAATATTTGGTTTCTTAAAGAAAAATTAAATTTAAACAAAACAAGAAAAATAGAAGTCATAATGTATGTGTTCTGACTTTGTTCATGAGCTGTAAATCCACAAACGCCCTTGATGAATTTGAGTGTTACATTGAAATCTAAGATATCACTTGAATATACCTCCATGACATGATAGCTAAAACAAACACACAGAATTCCTGGGATTCTTTGAAATTACAGAAGAATATTTTGAGATTTTCCAATATGAGTGTAAACTACCTGTCAGTCATTACATGCAATTGTCAAAATCATTACTCTGTAGGTACCATGCCTAAAATAGCATCCATGCAAGGAATACTGGTCTAACAAAACCCAAATGTAGCATGCAAAGGAAGATTTATATAGCTTATAAAATTTAAATAACTGTTATAACTGTTATAACTTTTACATGCATCTTCTTAAGCAAGAAACTACCAGGATGTTAAGTATTCCACTTATTGTCCTTTCCTGGGATGATTAATTCAATTATTTGCAAGGGTTTTTTCTTTCCTCTTATCTGAGGAAAAAGCTGCTTTCATTCTGAGTTGCAGTTTTATTTAATAGAAAGTTAAAAAAAAGTATAATTAAAAGTTAGATATTTCAGTAGTCTGCTTCATGACAGTTTCATTAAATGGCAGCTGTCTTTTCTATACAGACCAAGTCCTGGAAACAAAAGATACAAACCAAATAAAATGCAACCAAATAATCTTGTAGACAGCTTTTAAGTTAAAAGCAGGGAAACGTTAAAAATATACTTCAGACTTTCTAAAACTAGAAGTAGACATGCGAAACAATGTTTTACAGGTGAATATAAATAATAAAAATTACCTTAGTTGACAAGTGCAAAAATTAAGAAAATTTTATCCTCCTTACCTTAGTTTTGGTATTCAATGTGCAGGATGTTTACACTGAGGCAGTGCAGCTCTTTTCCCATTATATTCAATGGGAAGATAAAGGACAGGGAGGAAAGTCAAGATAACCAGCATGGCTGCATCAAGGGCATCTTTTAGTGGCCTTCTCTGATGGAGTGGCTGTACCAAAGGACAAGGGAAGAGTACAGATTTCATCTGTCTGCACTTTTGTAAGGCCTTTGACACTACCCACCACAACATCCTTCTCTCTAAATTGGAGAGATATGGATTTGATGGGTCAACTGTTCAATGGACGAGGGTTTGGTTTGATGGTTGTGTAGACGGTAATGGTTAATGGCTTAATGTCCAGATGGAGATCAGTGACAAGTGCTATCCTTCAGGGGTTAGTATTGGGATCAGCGCTGTTTAGTATCTTCATCAATGACATAGACAATGGGATTGAGTGCCTCCTCAGCAAGTCTGCAGATGACACCAAGCTGAGTGGCACAGTTGATACAGCTGAGGGATAGGATGTCATGCAGAAGGTCCTGGACAAGCTCAAGAAGTAGGCCTATGTGAACCTTGGGAAGTTCAACAATGCCAAGTATAAGGTCCTGCTCATGGGTTGTGACAACCCTCAGTATCAAGGCAGGCTCAGGGATTGAAGGGATTGACAGCAGCTTTGTGGAGAGTGACTTGAGAATAGTAGTAAATGCAGTCCTGGACTGCATCAAAAGGAGCATAGCTAGCAGGTCGAGGGAGGTGATTCTCTCCCTCTACTCCACTCTCATGAGAGTACTGTGTCCAGCTCTGGAGACCCCAGTACAAGAAAGACATGGACCTGTTGGAGTGAGTCCAGAGGAGGGCCACAAAAATGATCAGAGGGCTGTGCAGGCACAGGATCCTGTGCAGGCAGAGGAGAGGGGTTGTTCAGCCTGGAGAAGGGGAGGCTCCAGGAACACATTATTGTGGCTTTTCAATACTTACATGGGATCTATAAGCAAGAGAGAGACAAACTTTTTTTGCAGGCCCTGTTTCAACAGGACAAGGGGTAATGGTTTTAAACTAAAAGAATGTAGCTTTCGATATTTAGATTAAAATAAATAAATAAATAAATAAATTACAATGAGGGTGGTGAGTCACTAGAATAAGTTGCCCAAACAGATGGTAGCTGCCCCATGCCTAGAGACATTTAAGGTCAGGCTGGATAGGACTCTGAACAACCTATCTATTTGAAGATGTCCCTGCTCATTGCAGAGGGGTTGGACTAGATGGACTTAAAATGTAATAAGCTCATTACCACGTCCTCTATTTCTAAAAGATCTATTATTCCAACAACTGGTAGCACTTAAGCAGTGCTTTGGTTAAACCAAATCTGGAATCTAGCATCTCATGCCCTAACTGTTCCCATCATTTTTTGGCATAGGACATGAGGGGACTCCTCATTTGGCAAGAGAACAGACTGCTTTGTAACAATTAACAGCATGCATGTTACAGTGCTATGTGGGTCTGTAGCTACTTCTAGCTTTGTGTAAATTCAGTAGCCCTGATTCTGTTAGCCTGAGAAAAGGTAAATGTCAAAGGTGGCCAAGGAGGCCAGCCTACTCTGGAACAGCCCATCATTCTTTTCTGGTCTGTGCCTGCCTAACTGCAGCATACCTGAACTGTTGTGGTTTTGATTGATAATGTCATATACTAACACAGATCCACCTCATTATACTTGCAATCCATCTTGTTCATGAGGTTATTTAATAAATGGCAGCCTCTTGGTAACACAGTCAAAATCAATGTGCATAAAGTAATTTTTTTATTAGTTATAATTATACGAGGTCATTTCTATTGGTGCAGCTAGATTGATAAATATCTTTGTAATTGTTTTCAAAGATACAGACAGGTATAATACAATTAAGTAACAAAGGATTGATCCTAGCTACATCAAAATCAATTGAAACTGATGGCACCCAGAAAGACACAGAGGTGCTCAATAGACTTTAGGGTAAGGCCTAAATTCAAACCAACTCACACCCTCCCCTCATTTCTCGCAAAATTCTTGGCTTACTTTGTATAGAAAAAAAAAAAGATCTTAAAAGCATTTAGAGGGACAACATTTTTATAAAAGTCTAATACAGCACAGACATTTATAAACCTATCTACACTGTCTTGTCAATAGTTTGGAACTTTGTTGATGCTACAAAGCTGAAAGTTTAAAGTGTTATCTAAAATGGAGAAAAATCTAACCCTCTATTTCAATGTGACAGATGTACTTGCCTTGAGCACTAACAAGGCATAGCTAATTAGTGATACAGTTGCAGAAAAGGCACTTTGACAGTCATGATCTATGAACAAATTTGTATTCCAAGTGACAAGTCAAACAGAGGTTACAGAGGATGTTGGGCGATGCCAGTGAGGTGGGTGGGTTTAAAAAAAATTTTGCACTTTTCATTTTTATTGCTGTAGGGGAAATATTCCACCTTCAAATCAGATGATGTCTGAGACACTTTCATGCTCATATTGTTTCCATTAAAGGCACCAATATTTCTTTCTACACATTGCCAAGTGGTTTTAAATATAATAGTTTTTTGTAATCTCATTTTTCCTAAATTATTCAATGATTTTGTATGATACAATATCAATATTAGAGATAGCAACTGACAATTAACAATTAAGTCACACATCATAAAAATAACACTCCAGCTTTTGTAAAAAAACGGAACCTATAAAAATTCTATAAGCAAATCTATTTTTAAAGTGAGTATTTTAAAAATATTTGAAGGCTTATATTACCTTATCTTAACAAATATTATGCAGATTTCTGAGAACTTGCATTCTGGTGAAAGTAAGTGACAATAACCTGATACTAATGCACAAAATCAGGTAATTCTATTACAAATTCAATTTTTACCAAGTATGATAATGGAAATGAAGTGAAAAACATAGCAAAACATTAATGCCGTTATCTTTGAGTCTACAGTTCTCATTTTTAAAGTGTTTCATTATTGAGATAAAAGCATTCTCAATTTCTTACATGTCAACACAGTTCAGATAAGACCAAGTAAATATACTGTTCTTTATCATGATGAAATAGCTATTCCAATTTATGATAAATGAATATAGGCATTCCTAGTGGTGAATCAGTTTTTTCACTGCTGCACTGGCAGGTGTAATATGAAGACTGAAATATAATAGTAATACGAAGGATTTTCTAGTCAGCATTTACTTTGCTAAAGTAAACACATTTCTTGTATGTATTTTGCAAATTTAGAAATCTTGCACAAAAGCTTTTACAATGCTTTTAGGTATAATAAGATTAAATAATTTGGGCCAGATCCCAGATGGAATTAGGCCTTCTGGCACAAAAAAATACATCAATTCAGTGTTAAGCAGTGAGACCAGGAGTGTAATACAGGGGTGTTTTACATCCTCACATTCCATGCAAAATGAATGGGAAAACTACACCTCACAATGGGACACAAAGTATGACAATAAGTTCCTAAAACAGGCAATAAGAGCAACAAACCACCAACATTATGACATTTCATTTCTCTTATGTGCATTAAGTGCTTGTGTCTTATCAGGCTTCTGAGCTTAAAACACTTTCCTCAACATTTTTGCTTAAATCACACTGACCATTTTCAATGATTTTTCATTACACTCAGTGAATGTAGCAGAAAACTTCAGTTCAAAAATATAATTGGTTTAATGAATTTCAAATTTACACTTCATACTTCTGATGAAGAGGTATTAATTCAAGGAAACAAACTTACCTTCTGTTTATTTATTACTCTTTCATAACTCTTGAGTTAATGACTACATAGAAATGCAGTTGCAGTTGAAGCTATAGAGGGTTCTTCCTGAGTCTTGTAGTTTGCTCTTTAAATCATTCACATAGAAAAAGAGAGTCCCTACTACTAACTGAGAACAGCAATAAACCTAGTTCTCACACTCTGAGAGGTTTTAGAAAATTCAAACAAAGTTTTGGAGTGTTTTTACTGTATTTTTAAAGCAGTATACATACTGAAGAGCATTTAATTTAAAGAGTATCATCTTTCACTTTGATATCATGTGCTTTTCAACTGATATTTAATTATGTGCCAAAGATTTTTCAACAACACTGTAATGAACTGAGTTGCAAGAAGTTATAAAATAGGACTGTTTCATCTCCTTCAGATTGACATTTTTACAACAGGTGCATCACATCCTCCATTTATACATCCACTGGCTTTACTACAGTGTAAGAAACGCTTAGACTAGGTTGTACCCAGTAAGCAAAAATCCAGAAAATGGATGTTGGGTGGTGTATCTCTGAATATTAAAGAAGAGTATACATAAAGACCCTTGGGACAGCAAAAAATGTCTTTTATCAAGTTGTATTAATTCTCTGGGGGAGTTGAGAAGATGCCCCTACTCTTCTTTTCCCAAATGTGTTATTCATGCTGTGCTGAAGAAAAACAAGAAAGGAAGTCCTCTGAGTGGGACTTGACGAGGAGTACTGTAGCAGTCCAAAGACCACATATGCAGGGGGAAGTTGAAGAATATTCTTTGAACGTTGCAGGAAATTTAAGGTCGGGCATGAGAATGATTTGTTTAAATAATCCTAATAAAGTAGTTGTCACTACTTAACTCACCCCCTCAAATACGATCATCCCCACTGGGGGCATGATTCTTGTCCTGGACCGCTGGAGACTGCACGTTACTGATATTAAGCAAATGATGTGAGCTCTCCAAACAGGGAAGGCTTCAACTGATTTTTATTAATTTTACTGACATATTTCTTCCAGCCTAAGACCACACTCATTCAAATGAGCATGCTTCTGAATTGCTACCATAGGGAAAAACAAAGAAACAAACAAAACCCCTTGGCATAAGTAAAAAACTAAATGCTCTCTCTTCTCTCTCTACAGATGCTAAGAGCCTGCACCATGATATAAATCAAGAATATTAATATGCATTTTTATTTTATACAAGCATTTAACCAGGTGGATTTTGTTGATAGTAGTAGTGTAATGACATCCTCATTCCTGACTGGACTTGAATTCTCTGTTCTCTCAGCTGTGCCAGCTTAATGATGGGGCCACACTGTAAATAGGACTGATAAATTAATTGAGAATAAAAGCAATCCATTGTTTAATAAGGGCTATGATATACACTAGGTAAACCTTAAAGTGTCATAGTAGGGTACTACATTATGTTCCAATCAGAATTAAATAAAGGGCTAGCTGAAATATTGCTGTCAGCACAGCATCTGCTCATGCGATCTTTTAGTCACAATAATAGTGCTAATTCTCAGTATATCAAAGCAGACGTGGAATCTAACACACACAGTGCATCTTCTGAATATTCCCTATGAACTGCTCATGAGCAATCTGCAGGCCAAAAATTTATTCACTGAGGAAATAAATGAATATTTTCTAGATAATGAATAAATCCAAGAATTTTGCCATATGTTTGTGGACAACTGGTGAACAGAAAAAAAGTGCTGGTGAATTTTAATGCAATAAATAATTCATTACAAATTACTTGCCTATTCTAAATTTAAACCCACAGATTTAACTGTCTTCAAGCTCCTTTTTTACAAGTAGCACCACCACCCAGTGCCTTCATTCATCATATACTTTGCTATCGTCATTGGTTATCATCAAAGGCTTTAGATCCAGGCAGCAGAGGAGGAGAGCAATCCCTTCTGGCTAAAATGTTAAATCAAGTTACATTTCACCTCACTATTTCAGCACTGAAACCGTCACCTGCATTTGAATGACCAGGAGACTAACACAGATAACAGGCATAGAATAATGCACTGGGTTGGCTGCCACTTCATTTGCCTTGACCCCTACTTTGTAACCTGCCACTACTGAGTTTTAGAGGAAAAATTACTAGAGCTGTGGAACTAAGCAGAGTGAAAGTCAACATCATCATCTCTCTTTCTGCAGGTCAATAGTTCAGCATCATCATTCCGGAAGAACTAATCTCATTTCTGAAACCTATTTCTAAACGTACAGTTGTTATCTAAAAGACAATCTGGAGACCTTTTTAATGCTTTCAAGTGGAGGAAGTTAAAACAAAGTGAAACATAAGAATACAGAAATGAACCTCCCTTATCTGGAGGGAACAGGTATTTAGCATCACAGTTGTTACTCAGTGCACAGGAATTTTTTCCATCAGCCTTCCCAGAAAGGTCTGCTTAAGTGATCTATTTCACTTTCGTGACCTAAGAGTGGCTTCCATCTCATAAATAATGAAGAAAACTAAATCTCAGAAATAACAACTCGCTGTGAACACCATACAGGTAAAGGATATAATGGGTGCCACCATAAATTTTCCAGGAAGCTATGTTCTGAATTCACTTTCATGGGTAAGCACAGCAAAAAGAAAATCTACTCTCTTATGCACAAAAGCAATATAAACAAATTATGAAAGATTTTTTTTTCACCACAGTTTACCTTAGGGCTTTACCTCATGTACTCTTGCCCAAGCAATGCTGCAAATTTAAGTGGTTGATGCAGATGACTGTGCATGAGTTTTAGTCAATTTGATATGGTCCAAGCCCTGCTGTAGTACCAGGAGGGAAGAGATAGAGTGAAACTTAAATACATATCTATCACTGAGGCCTTTTATTCCTCAGCTTAGGACATCAGAAAAATTGGTTCACTTAGAGCTTAGCTGTCAAGATCCTACATTCAGACAAACCAGAGAGTTCTCAAAAGAGTCAGTTTAAGGGATTATGCTATATAAAACTCATTTTTTCAGTATATCATCCATTAAGTGATGGAGAATCTGCAGTTACCCTACCAAGTCAAGGGAGGTTTTAATATATAAATACAGAAAGGATGATTTTTAATTATTTTTTTTTTTCAACTGGACCATGACTTTATACAATTTGCAAACTTTTGGTAACAAGTATAAATCACACAAAATCTGCTGGCATCATTGCAGCTAGCAGTCACAGCAAATATAAAATTTTAAAAATCAAGTCTTCTATCACTATATTATTACTCTAATATAAATCTACCTTCACTAGTCCTTTACTTTGAGACTTTATCACTCCTTAGGAAGTGTTTCAATTCAAAAGCGAAGAAATACTCCATATACTCCTGAATTACATGTTTACTATAGGGTAAATATTATGTCTTGATACATTTATCCTAAATTATTTAAAAAGATTGATTTGCAACATGAAATGGAGGCCTAGATTACACGTGGGTAAATAAGAGCACAAGGTGCCCTAAGGATGCTGGTCACAGTTTGCCATTAGGAATATGATTCAACATGAACATCATCGAAAGCACTCAGTGAGAGGTTTGACCACTTTTTAAAAGGCCCACATCCACCTTTAGCTGTATGCTTAGCTGAGCTAATCTACCAAGTTAAAAAAAATGCACATGTGCCTAAAGTTCACATTTTGGTTGTGATCAATGATGACAGTAGACAAGTGTACATCTCACACCCATAGTAAAAGACTCCAGATCAGCTATCTCCTTGCCACTTGATTGGAAACTATAACGGCTTTTTAGGAAGTGTCTCAGGGCATTGGTTTGTTCTTCTACCCAGCTTCTGACAATTTCTAATTACACTAGAATAATTTAAAAATTAGTATGTCTCTAATTACTGTTGTTGTGGTTAGAAAACATACAGAGCGTATCCAAGTGAGTAAGAAGCACAAAAGCCTAGGGCAAAGCAGAGAACCTCACTGTTCCTCTCAACCCAAACTGTGATTTTCAAGCTAATTTCATAATGCCTGTGTTTTGACTTATGATTCTTGAAGGTTTATGGCGAAATATGCCTCCCCTCTAATAAATCAAGTTAACATTTAGTTCTGAAATCTGATTGTTCTGCTTACAGTGTCTCCAGGAAATGTCCAGTGATACTACCTTTTGTCTCTTCTTTTTGTTGAAAATAATGGAATTAAAGGAATAAAAACAGTGTACAAAGATAAATAGAGTAAATTAAATAAAATAAGGAAGCAGGAAAAGTAAAACTTGTTAAGTTAGAAAGCTAAATAAAACCAAGTAAGGAAAGAGGAGATGCAAAACTCCAGATTTTCTTTGCAATAATAAATATATTAATTTTTACCCAATTATCACATGTAATAAGTCAATCAATTTATGGTCAGACAGTTTTAGTTCCTTCTTTCTTCCCTATTTTTACACCAACTTGTGGAATCTCAGTCATAATGGAAGGTATCACCGTTTTTAAATTATCTTTTGCTTCTACAATAAAATTAACACAAATTTTAAGACTGAATTTCCAAAATAGCACATAAAAAAACTTATGTGTACTTGGCTTTTCAGAAATACTAACTCCATTTCTTATTCAGTCTCTTACAAAAAGCTATAAGGTAAAGTCAATCGTATAGATTAGTCAACGAACATTTATAGCAACACCCTGAGTTTTCATACATTTTATAAACCATGTTTGTGATTCAATATAATCAAGTAAACAACATTATTGCCCCCTGTACAAAAAGGAGTTGATATTGATACATTATCTTAAATTATTTTTCATCATTATGTTGTACACTTGTCAGGATTTTTGGTTTAATTACACTATGATAAAGGTACTTAATTTATAAGATTCTAATTATCCAAACATTTTGAATGTGTAGAATAAGTTTGTGGAATAACTAAGACTTTATAAAGTAATTAACAGAAAGCAAATCAGAGAACAGACAAAGCCTTTTTCAGATAATCAGTGAGAGATGACTGCTGACAATCAGTGTCCTAGCATAAATGCATATATTATTACAAAACCAGAATTCAGAGCTAACTTAATCAGAGCTAATTAACTGGGTTCCCAACACTTGGTGGCAGGTCACAGTTTAGATTTAGCTATATTAAAGTCTTGCCCTTTCTTCTTACTTAAAACTCATGCCCACATTAAAAATTGATAGATCATTGTTGTTGGAGGGCTTTACAGGATAAACACAGGCTTACTTTACAGTTTGTCCATAGTAGCAGTTAATGGTGAACCTCACATATAGAGAAAAATATATCCAATAATAAGAATAAGTTCTGTGTATTTTCTGTTTTCCTTTAGTCCTCTAAAATGGTCTGTATACTATGTTATAGAAGTAAATTTTAGCTCTGATCAACAGTAATGGAAGTCAGGCTTTGGCAGTTATATAAATCCAATGAGGTTAACTAGCCCATAAAAAATAAGTGCTGAAGTGTTCATTTCTCCGTGGGTTATACTGCTAGGTGACTTGCTTTTCCTGTTATAACCATTTTATTACAAGTTTCTACAGCAAAGAAAATGCTAAGAGATTTCTAGAGAAGACAGGAACAATAAAAGTCACTATAGCTTTTAGCTTTTATATGATATATGTTATTTGTGCATACCAGAATGACCCAAATAGGGTTCTAACTGTTTTGTGTATTTTTTTTTCACAATGAAGAAGAAAAAAATAGAACAGATGTAATGTTACTAAATTTAGTAACTGTTTTTTGTTGTTGTTGTTGTTGTTTTTAATGACAAGTAAAATACTTTTTTTTCCTGATGGTATATTTGATGTTGTGATTTTTTTATTATTATTTTTTTTTCCTGAAGCCTGGGAATTAATTGGTTATCAACACAACTTCCTCTCTCCACTCACTAAACATGATATGTTAGAATTTGACTTTTCATTATTTCAAATACAGAGCATTTTCTTGTAACTGTATATTAAACTTACATTTTGCATTTCACTCAGAATTATGCTGGAACTTTTCCCTATTTTGTGTGAAATAAAAGTTTATATGTGGGCTAAACTTGTGGCAGTAGAAGCTTACCCTTGAGAGAGGCATTTAAATCTTCCTTATATCCCTTACTTAACAGTTTAATCTCTTCAGCTTCCACAACACACCACATTTAGAAGCCAGAAGTTACACACTTGAGTTCGCATATCATCAGATGACTGTTTTTCTGGAAAAAGAAGGGAAAATGAAACAGCATTTAAATTATTTTTATATTGTTCACTTTCAAAAGGAACAATTTTGACACTGAATTAAGTTTTCATTTTATTTGGGATCAGGTATACAATGACTAGAGCTTTAGGAAATACATCATTCTAATTTTATATATGTAGTCCTGTCACTCAGCAGAATTGTTCACATGATAAAGATCTAGAAATATGGTTAAAAGTTTTACTCTTAAGGCATGAAAGCCTTTAAACTGGTAAAATCCACCACAGTTCTCCCAAGATCAATGAACGAACTAGCAAAGCATTGTGGCCTTTTGAATTCAGCCCTCTGTTGTTCACAAACAGGTTGAGTAATCAGACCTCAGGATTCTAAAGTTAAATAAAAACTTTCAAGGGGAAGTGGTGACACTGGTTGTATTCTTCACAGTTTGCTGAATTTAAAGAAGGGGTCTGGGGCTCCAGCTGTCGCTGCCCTTTCACCAAGCAGCTGAGCTCTCTCAACCTTTTTTGGCTTTTAACTCTTCAGCCTGTTTAGGCTGCAAAGCCTTCTAGACAAGCATCAAGTTTCTATGGAGTGTGCAAGCAGATCCTCCCATGGTGGATCCCCACTGAGTGGTTGTGACCTCAAGCTGATATCATTGTACAGGTAGCAAACAACACTCTAGGCTGGAATTCTTCCACACAAGATATATGGCTCCTGAGAAGTTTCTTACAGCTTTGCATAAAATCAGAGGACACTTTGCAAAGGCAGATAAAGATTTCTTCACAGAATGGTAGGAATGTCTCCACAGACAGAGTATTAAACAAGAATACTAAGCATATATTTATGAAATGGGAGATATCCTCAGATAAAAGTCATTATGATAAATAATCACAGTTCATTTGAAACTATTTCTCTGCAGAGAATGCATTGATTTTTAAGCACTGAAATCAATGGGAACTGCTGCTTAAAAATTGATGGTGCAATATGGCTCATGTTATCAATGGTTTACATTTATTCACTCTATTGTCTGAGATTTTCAGTTGATTGTCTTTTGGATTAGCTGTTGAGCCTCTTGAATTGTAGCCCACACTTGATCTTCTGTGGGATAATGCTTTATAAGTTTCATTTCAGGCAAGCTTCTACTCAAAGAAACAGTTACAGAATCTGACTTAGCATGGTTCTTCTGGAGGAAATTAATTATTCTATTATCATATACCCTATTAACCACTTGAATATCAGAATTTCTCAACTGGATTTTTTTAATTGAATGTGGTAGCTCTGGAATTCTTTATTTAACAGTAGATGACACTTTCTATGCTGTTTCATAAGCAGAGTCTTTTCAAATTATCTACTTTAATGCTCTGAGGGGGTTGCTGTCTACTAGAGAACACGAATACTTGCATATGCTCCCCCAAGGCAGGAAGACTGGGAGGAATGATACAGAAAGAGCCATTGGCCTCCATATTTCAGCCTTATTAATGCACAAACAGACAAGAACAAATCAGTAAGGTTCTGGTTCATCATCCATCAGCACACAGAAGTTGACAGGCAAGGTTGCATATGGAGAAAACAGCAGACAAATATTGTAAAGAAAATACATAAGAAAATAAATAACCTCAAATACCTGAAACTCCCAAACCACCAGTTTTGAGTTCAAACTATTTGCCTATTAACTGTTCTTTGTATGTTAGCTTAAACCTTTCAATGAAGCTCTTGCAATCTCTATAAAAGTGGACTATATGGCCTTAGATCTGATTAGGAGTGGCTGTTCTTCTAGTGAAGGTCTGGGAAAAGTTTTGGGGTTTTTTGTTACTTATAGGAACATCTAATGTAAGAAGTTTTCTACAGTACAAATAGCGAAGATTTCTAGAGCTCTTTGTGTGTTATCACATCTAAGTTACACATTTTTAAGTTAACCTGATCATAATAACTCCTCAGTCTAGTAAAAAATGAACTTGACCACCATAAAGAAAGTGGGAGTAGACTATCAATAGTATAAAATACATAACGAAGACTTTAAACTCCCTAAAGGCAATGGTACAATATACAAGACACATTTGACTTATATCAAAATATAATTCAGCAGCTAAACTGATTTAATAAGAAACAAGACTTCCTTTGAAATGATTGCAGGAAGCAGTAAGTTATAGTGTGTTAAATTTTTGAAATAATAAAATTGGGTCTAGAACTATTCCAAAGAAAAAATTTCTTTCCTCCTGCTGGGCGGTCTATGGACAAATATCTTGACTATTAGAAACAAAAATTACACAATAAGATTTTATTAACTGGTCAATAAGAAAAAAAAAATTTTTTTGATATATAAAATTAAGGAGCAAGTGTATTTTCTGTTTTATGTAAGAATTGCTTGTCCTAGTTTTCAGCTTACTGTAAGTCTTTCATACTCACAAAAACCAAACCAAAACAAAAAAACAACCCTCTTTATTACTCTGCTATATCTGATTTGTAAAAGGCAGGGTGAAGAGTTCAGACAGGCATCTAAGCACACCCCAAACAAAATAGCTCTGATTCCTGTACTGTACATGAACAAATAAGAGATGCATCCCATCTGACTCTCGACAGATCTGTCATTGTTTACCGTTAGCTCTGTCATATTCTCATGCCTTATCATGCCATACAGAGGGGCAGGGGTTGGCCAGCTGCCCAGCTGCCGTTTTGCAGAACTGACTTGTATCTCCCGTTTTCTGTAGATGCTGCAGGCAGCATAATTTTTGATGAAAGTGTGCTCCCTAGTGTTACAGTGCTACAAAGGCCAGCAAGCTCCATTTAGGAAGGTAAAGAGGAAGAAAGATCTCTGACTCTTACTTTAGCAGGTCCTTCTGTTTCTGAAGGCTTATTCTGTTCAGGATATCTATGTTATTACTCTTGAAGTACCATACATATTACATTTTCAAAATAAAAACCAGGTTCGGATACTTTTTTCTTTCAAAAAAGCTAAGAAGGATTTAGTTGTTTATGACTCATCAGCAACTTCTCAATCTGGCATGAAAAAGACTTTTGCTTAAAAAAAGCTCAATAGCATAGGTATTTGAATACTTTTCAGTGCCGATTGTGACCTCTAATTTCCATTGATATTTGAGTTATCAGCATTCTTAAAACAAGGCTTAAAGACCTCAGGTGTGCTGGTGACTCAGCTGTTTCTATAATCTACTGCACCTGCTATGTATTACAGGATTCAGAGGTGAAAATCTTTTTTTTTTTTTTCTTTTTTTTTAACATAAATGTTTCACAGACCCTGTAGGATACAGTTTCCCGTATTCTGCCTTTGTACATTGTGCCGATGGTGATGACAGGTTCACCTCTCCAACTTTCATCATTTAAACTTAAGCACTTTTAAAGACAAAGCTTTTAATTTGTCATCAAGGCTAAAGCTGTATATAGTGGAGAGACAAATACCTCCAGGTAGTGGTCCATTTAACCTAAGTTGGAGACCTGCTTTAGGCTGAAATATATTCCCCTATCACCAGAGTAAAACAGATGTTGAATTTTCACATGACCAAAGTCAAACAAGGTGAAACACACTGTAAGTGCTAAGTCTTAAAATTTTAATGTGGTAAAATGTGAATTAATGTAAAATTTTATATTAGCTCTTTTTTACAAAGATGTGCATTGCTGCACAAGGTGCCCCACAGTGGGGAATAAAACACATAGTATTTAGTAATGTGGATGCACATAATACTGTAATACTCTTGATTGTCATGTCAGAGACACAGCATGCAGATCCAAATCCAGGTCAATGGAAAACCATAGAACTGGTCTCACATCCCTCCAGCATGTCTGACAGAAATTATTTATTCTGGTAACATCACAATTTTTTGTCTAGTGACAGTGTCACAAAGTCAAAATGATTATCTGATGTGGTTCTCAGAATGTGATTTTGAAGAGCTAAACACTGAACAAATCCTGTAACTGAAATAAAGTAAGAGTTTAGAAAGCATAAATTTTAAATTTCTTAACCATATCCATGATGTACTGATAAATAGGTGATAAATATTTCAGATATAGTTAATATGTGGTAGAACTTAAGGCATCTGCTTTGCAGGCACAATGACTTTCCTAATCATCAAGGGAAAGTATTTGCTTCTTTAAGAATAGTAGCAAGAAGGCAACATTTATTTTCCAAACGCAGTTATATATTTAAGTTTTATATACATACTCATGGAGGATAAATAGCTTAATGTGCAAATAGCTCAACTGAGTATAACAGCAATACTTACATTGTAGAAGATTATATTTTCTGGCATACTTTTCAAACTCTGTCTCAAGACTGGAAAACAGGATTAAATAAGTAATTAAAACATATTTTCTGTATTTCTCTTATTAAAAAAAACGGCTACATTACATTTGCAAAGCAAATATTTTAATAGATTTGCTGACTATTACATGGGCCAGGGATCTAAGCATAGCTTAACATCCTTCAAGAGTTCAATTGACATCATATTTATGTATGTGATGAAGTGCAGAATAGCTGATATCTGAACTTTCCCTTCTATTGCAGATTTATCTGATCAGTAAATGTGAGATATTTAAAATTATGTCTTTTTTCTTCTTACTTCTTTTGTGACATCACAAGAAGGAATTACCTGCCAGAAGCAAATACTCACAAATACATACTTTATTTCACTCAGGAAATATGAACCATACTATAAAGACATACATTAACATATAGTCTTCATGTAATGATGTAGAATTAAAGGCTTAAGATTTCATAAAAATACTTACCGCCATGGATGAACTTTTCAGAATTCCTCTGAAGTCATTGAGGTTTTACAGTATCACAAGACTGATTATATAACAATATAGGGTCCAGATTCTTCTGACTTCCCAAAATAACTTTGATATTTAAGTCTGTATATGGTATTTTGGGTGAGCAGGAGAAAGTAGTGTACCTAAACTTGCTCCTTTTAGTCTTAGAACAACTTGCAATGAAATCAGAGAATGGAGAGTACTAAGAAAGTGCTGGAGACTCAGGAACTAGTGACAAGAGTCTCCTTCACATTGCAGGGGTGTGAGAGGAAGAAAACATAAGAAAAGCTGAAGTGATCTGCTCTTGATGAATCCATGTAATATAGTGATCCCGGTTAGTACCAGGGACTCTGACTTCAGTTAGGCTCCAAGCCTACTTCTAAATGTGGGACCTTTTTGCTCCCTCTTATGTTTTTCTTCCACACGGATCTAAACACAAAGGGAGGTAATAGTAGATGGGTTTCCATCTCATACTGTGTTTCCTATTAATTAAGATATTAAAAAAAATATTAATGGGTCTCAGCTCTCAAAGACTCCACGTGGAAGAGGAAGGAAACAGGACGTGAAAAAAACATTCTGATGTCTTACTATTTCATCAGTATTTCTATATTTCTCATGCTAGCTAAAGTATGGTAGACTTTGGTATATAACCTTTGCAAAGACAGATTAGCTGGTGGTTTTGGGTTCCTTTATACGAAGCCCTCACACAGTAAACAGGAAACTATGCTGTTGGAAGTACTCTTCTAAGCATGGAGCAATGTTTTGTATTTGGGCTAGGAACAAGATACAATCCAAACTCCCAATACAGAAACATAATCAGGGGAGCATTTCAACCATCATTGTATCATTTAGTTTACTTATTAAACTTATTGCCTTACTCAAATAATTCCTATGATGATAGCTACAATAACATTCTGCTTCTATAGAGTCTAGTCATTACAATTTTAATTTATTCATTTTGACCTTTTAACTTGTGAATTATGAAGAGCAAACAGAGTCTGATGGTGTGGAATCAATGTGACTTTTATTCAAAGGATAATACAAGTCTTTCCAGAAGTCTGCAGGAAACAAACCACAAACAACTAGTGACATGAGTTCATTCATAACATCAGTAATTCTTTAACATTTATTATTTCAGATATACCTGGGCTTAGTTTGTTTATTGACTGTCCTACATATTCTACAAGGCAAGAGTTATATTTTAGTGAGCTGGTAAAGCTCCATTGCACTCTGAGTAAGTTGCTTTTGTCTTGATTTGTTTCTTTTTCTGGATCCATCTCTGAGGTTCATCTAGTGTGTTATCATTGCCAAAAAAGTACTAAGTCCTGCTTAATTTTAAAATGTGTACCTTAAAAAAAGGGCTGGTAGTAACCCTTGAATTTTTCTTACTGGTAATAAAATACTGAAATGCCTTATTCTAGCAATTGGCTTCATAACACAGCTTACAAATAACTGTATTTTCTACCCATACATTTTCTAACAAGTTCTCTAAGCATACAAGGTTCAGACCAAATAGAATTTAGATCATTATTTGGGACCTACATTAGACCTTTACTTTTCTTTCCACTTAGGATTTGAAATAGTACAAATAAGAAAGAAAAAGAATACCTGCCATACGTTTTAAAGGCAAAAACTAAAATTAAAAAAATAGGAACTTTACACATGGTGGCGAATTGGAGGAATGTGGTGTATTGTACGTATTTGAGTTACCTTAAATCCTTTATTTCAATGGGAAAGAAATTGTACAAGGTATGGAAAACTTAGCTGACACTCACTATGAATAGACTGTTTGAATGGATGATAAGATTGCTTTTCATTATAAATGGCATGATGATTGTATGATAGATAATTATAATAATTATGAAATATTGTATGTATATTTAAGTTTATTATATTGATGCTGTGACTTATTACCTTTGATGTAGTTTTTTTGCTAAGCATTAAGGAACAGTATCTAACTTATTCATTATTCCATAGCAAGCTTCCTATAATTTTGGATAATCTTTTTTTTCCACCAGTTACTCTCTTTTGCTTCCCTACCCTTCCACTAATAAGTAGGTAACCTTAGGTGCACAGACATTTTTAGTGCAAAAATTCAGGCTTTTATACCAAAATATACGTACAAACCCCATCTCAAAGGCCAAATGACAAGAATGTGTGAAACTTCCTGGAGAACTGGAAGGACTATCTGAAGTATGAAATATTTTTTCTCTGTACTCAGCACTGTCTGCGATACTGCTCTATAGTGGAGCAAGAGGAACAAGTAGACAATCTTACCTTTTAACTTTCACTTTGTAGAGGTGAGCATGAATTTCACAATGGCATCCTATATATGTCTCTTTCCAGAGGTTCCCTAAAAAGTCTTAAGAAAACTTTTATTCAGCTTTACTGTCAGGAAAAGTCCTTGTTTCATAGGGTCCCTAGAAACATTTTAGAAAAACCTCAAGATACAATACCTTTCCACTGGCAAAGAAACATAAATGAATCTTACAGAATATGAAACTTATCATTATCATTTTCTGAAAAATCTGAAGTATTTTTGACAGGTCTAAACTTGGACCTTCTTAGTTCTGAAGATTTTTCCCCCAGTTTTGAAACAGATTTAATATACTTCAAAAAGATATTCCTTGGTCTCCAGGCAGCCAACAGTACAGGTCCTAAACTAGTTCAAAGCTCAACCATTTATCTTATTCACAGCCTGAACCTGAATTGACTTCTGCATCACTTTCACTCACACCCGATAGAGAAGAAAAGTGGTTGGTTATAAGGAGAACTGGTGGTATCATTCTGTTCCTACAGGCCTAGTCTGATGTATAGGCACCACCAATGACTCAGAAGTCTGCAGCTGTTTTAAGTTTTCAAATTTGGACAGCTTCCCAGAGGGCTTACAACATGGGCTAAGGCAGAAAACTTGTATCTAAACTGATGTATCTCCTGGAGGTCCAAGGGCATCTGCCTGTTCCAAGTCTTGTTTCCTAATGTTGGAGGGATAGTGCAAATATGGTCTGCAACCATACACGACTTTCCCAGGTGGTGAATATATTTACTTCTGTGAACTTCCTTCTATTAGGAAAGAGCAGGATTCTGAACATATAAATGTTTGATTTCCTGCAGTGAATCAGAATTCATGGCTATTCTCATAATACGAAACATATTGTAACTCCTGCTTCTCCTTATTCTCTTCTATGTCTTTTTGTTCCATCTTACTCACATGTCTGGCCTTTACCAGCTGAAATAGCATCTAATGAATTAGATGAAGCATTGCTGTCATCACAATCGGCATCAGCAGTTCTGTTTGACCTCTGGTGTTATAATGGTTCAGTCTCTCTTAGGAATGCAAGGTCAGATAAATTTTTAGTATTTCTGACATTTGGAATTGTAAGCATATGTTTAAGATGCAGACAATAAGACAAAAATTTCTGGAACTTAGTGAAAGGTTTCCCCTAAGAAAACATTTCTCTTCTTCTCTTCCAATCATTAAAAAAAAAACAACCCCAAACAAACCTAGTAAACCAACCAACCAAAACTTTCTCCAGCCAGTAGTTATTAAATAAAAAGGTTCTATGAAGGAATACTCTGTTGGGAAAATGGAGGAGAAAAGAAACACACAACCAACAACAACAACCAACAAAAAACGACAACCACAAAAAAAACCACAAAACATACAAAACCAAGAAAAAAAGAAAAAAAAAATTAAAAAGAGAGGAGTTTAGAAAAGGACTAGAGGAGCTGAAAAGGGATAAAGAGTAGTAAGAAAAAGGAAAAATTAAGCTTAATCAACAGGAAAATCTTTTTTACCGTGAAATTTTTGAAGATCATGAAACCAACACAAGTGATGTAATGAACACATTTAATTACTTGAAATATTTACATTTTTCCTGGGACAAAAAGCTAACGATTACAATAAAAATTCATGCACAACGTAGTGGCCTATAAATCCACCTCTCCATCTTAACACCTAGGGGTCTTTTGCAATTATAAATGCAGAGGTGTCCTCAACATAGAATTTTCTTGTGAACATCAAATGGCCGTTCACATAATTTTGACAATGAGTAATCCATAAGACTTACCCTGTGAGTCACAAAAAGGACTATCAAATCAAACTTGAATTAGAGGTGCTGGCAGAACATACTATTTAACTGGAAGATTAACCTGCTAGTCATCAAAATCAGACCTCAGTTGCAGAGGACAATGTGGAAAGGCAGTTTTCAGAGAAAATACTGTGCCCTGAAGAAGTCAGAGGAACCCTTTGGGTACTTCCCTTATCATGAGAGGCCCTAGCAGTAGTCTTCCTATTCATCCCCAACCTTAATCACAGGGCTACGTCTGCAGGCTTAATTGTGGCTTCCCAGAACAAGAAAAGCAATAAAGCTGGGGACCATCTGACAGTGTGCTGGTCTTCACGTGTCAGAAAGACATCTAACTCTCAAGATATTCTGAAGACAGGGTATGGCATGTGTTAATTCTTGGTTCTACATTCCCCAGCCATCCCATCCACCATGGAGATAAAATCTCAAAATGTGACTATTCATAACCTACAAAATTGTTTCTTAAAGTTTTTCTGTAGCAAGTAAAAAAATGTACTCATTACTCAGAAATTGAATATATATGAGCACATACAGGAGACAATATACAGAATAGAAGAACTTTTGCCAGAAGGATTTGAAGCTGTTCAAGTGAAACCCAGCTGCTTTGATATTTCTGTGCAAAAAGTGAGGGCTGGTTTCCACCATTTGAGGTTTTGCAGTAGCAATTCACTCAGCTCAGGTTTCACTGCAACCTCCTGGTTTCACTTATAACCAACTATTAAATATTTTCATTTGGTAAGGAACTTTTCTTACTTGGTTTCTGCCCAGATAGGAATGACTTTGGAAAGTCTGAGCAAAGTCCAGACATATGTTTGAACTAGATTAAAGGGGTAGGGGGAAGGGAGCACTAGCCTTTTTTCATTACTGAAGTTATTTTATAGTGACAGTCTTTAAACCAGAAAAGACTTCCATATTTTTAATATTTTTTAATATTTTTAATATTTGCCCGTGTACTGTATAATTTAAAGGTTTTATTAAAACAAACAAACAAACCAAAAAGCGGGATCAGAACCACAAAACAAAGATCTAGCAAAAAACCCAAACAAACAGAAAAACCCAACAAAATTGAGATTTAACTAATCCTAGTATCACAATACAGACACAAACAAACACACATGCACGTAAATACCAAGGAATTATTCTACAAATCTTATGATGTGCTAGGTACATCTGAAACCCACCATGGGCTAAGATAAACTCTCTGAACCACAATGACAGAAGTAGTTCCTCTCAGTACTTTTTCTCGCTGAAATAGAAGCAATTTGCTGTCTGCAAAAAGGATACATGCTAAAATTCTAAAGTGCTGGTACCCAGACATACTCAAATATACACCTCTGCTGTTCTGGAAAAATCTGGAATATTTTTCACAGGAAAAACAATACAACCCAAGCTACAAGTAGTTACTGTTACTCAGTGCTACAAGAAATCTGCCTCCCCCCCAAAAAAATTTCCCCAAAAAATATCCACAACACCCTAATCAGGAGTGAGGGGAAGTATAGAGGTTACCAAGAGCTTTTCTCTCTGAGCAACATAAATAACTACGCAATGGATAGAGCAACTGAAACCAGCTGTTTGAAATTAATTTGACATGCAAATTCCAACTTCTGTACTTTTTCCTTCTACTCTTGTTGGGGGACTTTGTAGATTTTCCTGAGTTTGCATCTAAGGAATCCTGTTAATGAAGCTTAGAATCAGTTCAACCCATGTGCATTTGAATTTTGTTTGACTAGTAAACAACTAGCTGTTGCAAGTTTTTGGCATAGGAATGCAGAGGTTTAGAGGCAGAAGTGAATGGCTCTAAATGTGAATCATTACTGAAAAAGCAGAAGTATGTCATCACACCTTTGCCAAAGCACAGTTGTGCCATATGCTACAGAAGCTTATTCCTCTACTGAGCTGTGTTAAATAATGTTCTACAAGGCAGAGCATGGAACATTTTATTAAAGAACTCAAGGGAAACATTTTAGGTGGCAGAGAAGAGAGCAAGAAGGGCAATTCCATCAGAAGATATAACAGAAAAACTAAATTAAGTACATTCTCAGTATTTGATTTCCATTTTTTTCCTTAAACTGAGTTTTGCCAATTTATATGTATTGGCCCTTCAAAATTACATGGAATCCATCAAAACGCACAATGCTCAGCAAAACATAGCCTACAGACAATGATTACTAAACAAAAGAAGCCTGTATGTAAGTAGACAAAATCACTTTTGAAAAGCAGTAGTTTTCTAAGGGGTCTTCAGAGACATCCAAATATCCTGTGGCTATTAACATAATCATATCTAGTTATACAGGGTCTCCATTTGCATCTGTAGCTCATCCAGATTGGTGTATTTATTTGAAGCATTATTCCTTCTTGTTACTCGGGGAGAAGCCAACTCTTCTGCTCTCCAGAGCATACAGGTCAGTATAAAAATACGGATTTAAAAAATGCATGCAGTACAAGAAGAGAATAATTACAAAGTGTGCAAGGAAAAGGATTAGCATTTTGAAAATTCTTTAATTCTTAAATCAAAGATTGAAATAAATATAATGTGGAGTTCCATTAGCTACTTAATTGCTTTGTGGAATTAGTTCTTCAGCACACAAACACAAATGCTTGCTTACACACACAAGTTTCTCATTAGTGCAAGAGGGCAATTAAAGCAGTTCACAGTTTAGCAGCTCATGGCTATGCTAAGGTAACTTCTATCACTTGATCCAGCTATTAGCAACTTCAATATTTTTTGGCACTTTCTGTAGCATCAAACCTTCAAAAGTCTAACAGATAATAGTTTCGTAAAGTAAATTGAACCTTTTTGGCTTTTAGAAGGAAAAAGTAGCTGCAAATCTGAGGAGCATTAAAGACCTGTCTCATTGCATGCCTGCTGACAAGAACAGGTTTTACTTACCTAGGTTTACCTACCAAAAGAAAAGAAAATCATCTCAAGGAGGAAAGAGATAAGTAATAATTTTAGACAGAGAAAAAAACCACAACTTTTATTTATAAAATTAACATATAATACATTTATTTCAATTAATAATGAATATACAATCTTTTCGATCTCTCAGTCTATCAAGAGAAGCAGAAAAAGATTCTCCTCCAATAAATCCATTGTCCCCATATAGAACTGTGGAAGAAGAGAACAGAGACATTTACTGAGCTTTCATTTTACTACCAGTTTTTCACTACATTGTTTGAACTCTTTCTTCTTTTTAACACCAACATTTGCAACTTAAAACAGTGCAAATAATCAAGGAATTTTTCTAATAAGATTAAATCTTTTCTGCTGGTTTTGAGCAGGACTCATTACATAAAATGAACATGATCCAAAACTAGTATTTAGACCACTGTTTCTAAGTTGCTTAATTTCCCTGTTTAGATCTGGAGAGCATTTGAGTTTGTGCTCCCTTAGGCAATAGCAGTCATTTTCTGCAAGTGGACAAGATGTTGTCTGTCAACCACATCTGAAAGTATCAGTAATGTAATCAGGGTTTGGTTTCTAATTTCAAGAAAGGAGGGGAAGATGGGGTGCAAATAAAATAAAATAAAAAATAAATTTTAAAAATTTATATATATATAAATTGTCTTCAGTAAAAAGGCATGTTGTCCCATCCTAACTCTGCAATTCCTTGCCGAAATAATTCTTACATAATTTACACCTTTTTTTTTCCTCTTATGTTTTCAAACTTGTGCAAACTTTTGTTCTTTGTACTGTATATCCAGTTGAAGGAGTTCTACCACCAATTCCTCTCCCAAGAATAAATTTAATGTTGGTTTACTGATGTTTGGGACCAAATGGAAGGCAGAATCTTTAGTGGTACGTTCTGCACATTATGCCATGGTGGCAATTAAAAAGAAATGTCAGTCTGCAAGTCCAGTTGTCTTTCCTGGGCAATCAGGACGTGTGCTTGCAGTGCAGCATGCCTTTCCTCAGCTTGGAGTCCAAACCAAAAGTGAGCATACTGCCAACTTAGCTGTCCAGAGACAGCTGGCAATAACCTCACAAGTAGTGTATGTTGAAAATGAAGACAAATAAAATGTTAGAAAATATGCACTTAAATTTCAATATTTGCAAAAATGTTTCAACCCCAGACAATGCCTATGAGCCTTATGGAAACATTAAAGCTTCCAGTATATCTTTGAACATCAACTGTCAGCTAAGATAAGGAATATGTATTGTCTAAGGCTAAAGTTAAAAGCTGTCTGGCCCTGTATTGTATTTTCTGTCACTGTCCATGACTTACTGTAAAAACTTGCAAAAATCATCTGGTCAATGTGTTTCTATTCCCAAAAGAGCAGAACACAGCTAATTTACTTACTTTTATCCAGGACCTCTATGAGACTCACATTTATTTAACCCTCTGTGTGATAGCAGCAATAATTATTTTAAGTTCTTTTGGGCCAGATAGTGTTATCAGTTCTACTCACTCAAATTCAGTATCATCAATGTGGTTTTTTTACACTCAAGTGAGTGTAAATAAGAGTTGAATTTGTATCGTATAATAATTTTGAACAGAAGTTTTGTACTTTTCATAGTCCTGATTGAGAAAAGAGGCAAGGCAGGGCAGGCCATGGAAGGGGCAAGGCAAGACAAGGTTTTGCATGAAGAGGTGTTTCCTGTGCAAATGATATCAGACAAGCACTGAACAATACAAATAAGCAATGGACAATACACCACAGCATTAACAATTAGGAAAGAAGCCTTGGTTGTTGGGGAAATCATATTCACCACAGGTCCAAGAGAATAACATTGTGGACGTCTGCTTTTCCAAGGAAAACTTTACATGAATGATGTGGAACTGGCCTAGCTCCAGAATGTATACAAGGGAATTTTCAACCTGTAATTAAACCTGTAAAAGGTTAGTTTATCCTTCAGAAAGATTATTTTCATGACACTGTTAGGTAGGAATTTACCACATGGCTGCAAGTTTGGGTTTTTACCTTCTTTTGTGTTTTGTTTGTTGTTTGGAGTTTTTTGCTTTGTTTTTAAATCAATAAAATTGCATATATGTATATATATATTTAATTTTGTTTCATGAATATAGAGTTTAGTGGACCTGGAAATCAGGGATGTTCCCAACAACTCCTTTACAGATGGTCAGAAGCAACATAAGGTGAGAATCAGAAAAGCTGCCACTTAGCTATCCTCTCAAAGTTTTGAATGAGCACCTGGCAACCATGTACAAGATACTAAATAGGATGTGGAGTTTTGAAAGAAGAGCTACTGGGTTCTCTTAGTCTTTTTTTTTTTTTTTTTGGTAAGTGTGTAGCAATAGCATATGGATGCCAGGAGGCCCTCACGTGGGGCAAGGAAAACTGAAAGTAAATTAAAAACAGAAGTGGGATAAACTTCAGAAGAATTAAAATCTGCCAACACAGCCTGATGTCTAAAGTTGATAATGGATTTGTATTTCCTCTAGTCTTTGGAATTTTTTATCACTACATTTCTCTGTAAATTATTAGGGTTGCGTTTGACATGTGGGAATTCTATATATATCATGTATCCCAGTGAATTAAAAAGGGATCTGCAAGCAAAAAAGTATATTGCCTCTTTTAAGGATTTAATATGTTGACTGCCCTCTAAAAATGTAGCCTCTATCAGCACAAATTTCATGCATAACGTCATCTGTTTGACACATAATTGACTTAATTTAATAATACATGACAATATTTGATTTGGGATTGTGGTTCATCCAAAGACATTGAAAAAGTGAACACACCCAGCAAATAAGAGCATTTTTGTTTTAAATAAAAATACTTATCGCTAGTCTGTGTGTTTAAAGAAACCACACTCATTTAAAATAAAGCCTCTCTTTTATTTATTTCCCCCCCTGTAACCCATGGTTACTAGAAGTAAAAGAATTAAATAAAAAAGTGTGTGTGTTTATTTATTTATTTACTTATTTACTTATTTCTAATTTTGGATGGTATGTCTTCCCTCTTTTGCTTTTCTTTCATCAGAGATCACCACACATTTTCTCCTGGAAAGTCCTTTAGACTGCTTTGGAAAATTATGAGTACCCAGTGGGAGGAAAACAGTTTTAATAAACAAGAGAGAAAAATATCTATCTGATGAAAATATCAAAATTAACAAAGATCAGGTTTTCTATATGAAATAATTTACAATTCGTCTGGACATTTTTTACCTAAATATATGGAGAGCACCATACTGTTTTGGTATTTGAAATATTGTTTTATATTAGTAAGTTTGTTCTTTGGAAACATGATCCTTGACTGTTCTCTGATGTATCTATTCTACCTCTTGAAACATTCTTCTGACACAGGAAAAGATAGATTCCTTTTCTTCTGGCTAAGAGAATAAAGGTCTAATTCCACTGAGGTTTATGAGTCTCTAATTCACTTGGGATAATGTTTTTAAAATCCAAAGCCTTGAAAAAGACAAAGGTACATAAATCAGGATGAAGGGGAGATATAATAACTGAATTGAACCATATCTAAAATCTCTGTTCAGCATTGACCTCAGTCTGGAAACAACAGTGTGCTCCTGGCATGTTTTATGCCTCTTTTTAGGCCTGGGGTGTACAGAAGCTTCACCAGTGCCAAGGAGCTTGGCATTTCTGTGGTGAGGTGCAATATCTTTATAAATTGTATTCTATAGTCTGGATGACCGATGCAGATTTCTGAACCCTACTGTACTAGGCAATCTAAGACCTCTGTTTCTAAATGTCTTTCTGCAAAGTCATATTCTGAGGTAGAGGACCTGGCTGCATCCACATCTGAATTAAACTGTAATTCACTCCTTCAATTCATTCTATGGTTCCCAGTTGTAACTGATAGTCATACTGTGCTCATTTTCACAGGATATGTTTGGCACTCATAGTGATTGACCTGGTCACTAAGTGAAGTTTTTTCTTTGAAGGATTTATAGCACAGAGTACCATTCCAGAAAGTTATGACAAATATTGCAAATGCACTCATTAGAATAAAAACAGCACAAACTTTAAACCAAAGTATTTTCAATGTGAAATTATACCAATTTAAAACAAAAAAATACAACCAGAATGTTGTCAAACAAACAAAAGTTATTTTTTTAAGTGATTTTTTTTGGACAGGAAGGAAAAGTGATTTCTGTAACATTCTAGTTGATCAACATGAATCTTATTTATTTCCTACATTTGACAAAACAGGTATAGATGAAAGGGATAGAATAGTAAACATGAAGAAAACATGAGAAAATATGTCTTTTTGTAGACAGCTGTAGATTAAGTTGTCACTTGTAGATGTTCTCTATGGATTGGCAAACAGGATCTAACAGTGGCTGCTCAGAATTCTGTCTTCTTTTCCCTGCCAACAAAGATTGCTTACTGATATGATTAAGAGTTCTTTGGCTTTCCTTTTGAGTTCTTTCTCATCTGGATGGATCTTCTGATGTTGCACAGTACAATCTCCTAAGGCAAAATGAAAAGAGACAGAGACAAAAAGTGTGTGGAGGTAGAAGGGAAATCAAAAGAGCAGGGAAAGCAGAGCAAGATCCCACTTTTCTAAGTCATCAAATATTCATGAAAGGACATTCTCCCTGGTATATGCTGGTTTAGATGTTGCAATGAATGAATTTAATTAACAATATCAGAAACTCAAGTGAAGCACTGATAAATTGTTGAGTTACCTTTCTGCTAAGAATTTATCTTCTTGATATACTAGCTCTATTACCTTAAAACAATGAGTCAAATTTAAATCTCCTGCAAATGAGATAAGCTCAAGATATGAAAATGTTGAGTGGCTAGAGACAGTCTAGTAACAAGGCAAATGTGAGCAGAAACCTCACTATTTTTGAAGAGCACACTGGAGGAAGAAAGGATAATAGAGTATTCTTTCTTTATTCTATTTATTGAATAGCCTATTGTTGAAGTATCGGTTTTGGTCTATTGATTTTTATTATATCCCTTACTTGTTTACAAATCACCGTTTAATGTCATGAGATTATCTTGGTGTTCTTTCCTTTTTAGACTAATTTAGTCCATTTTTCATCTTTTTTTAGCAGCTTCCATTTCTACTGGTTATTGTTATACGACATGAACTGTGAAACTCTTTCCAATAGCTGGAAAAGGCCCCCAAAAGTCTATTGCCAAAAAAATATAATGTATGGCTCCAAGGTAACCTTCAAACAAAAGTGTTTTCTTCTCCAGTGGAGACAAAGAAGTAACTTCTCTAGTCACTTTCTATTTATACTGTTTTAGCTAAAAAGAGGAATTAGACCCAGAAAATCCAGCTGCTGAAAAGAAAGCATAGTTAGAGCTGGAATGCACCTTTGTGAATAACATTCTGTTCTGGCCAAGCTGGCACATGTTCTGCATTGAAAAGCTCCAGAGAACAGGTCCTTTAGTACATGTTACTTCAAGAGTTTAATGTGTCTCTGAGCCTTTTTATTAATTTAGCTTTCTTTGTTTTCTTTTTTCTTTTATTTTTTTCATCATATTTCAAGTAAGTTCTAGTTTTCTTGGGGTGCTTTTTCAATTATCTCCCTCAACTTGTCAATATCCAGTTTTGCAATGCATAAGTAGATGTTTACTTTGCCTTTATGGCTAAGAGGAGAGGATGAAAATTCTGTGTATTTTTGAGAACTCAGGTGAGCTCTTTACATAAGTAAACCGGTACAGATCTTCCAGTCTGTCTTCATATTTCATGAGGTCCCTGATCATCTTGCTCTGTTGGTTCCCTCTCCAGTTTTCTGCATCCTTCTCAAATTATGGGGCCCAAACTGGACACAGTGATCTTTCTAAATGCAGCTGGAGCTCCCTGTGATCTGGTGAGCTAAAATCTTCTCCTCTCAGGTTCCTCCATGATTATTCTGTAATTCTGTGATGATCAGTTTAGCAATAGCAGTGATATTTAGCAGTCTCTTGACTCACTGCAGCAATCTAGAATTTAACCATTACTCCTGGAGTCGTGCCTGTTGTACATGGACCTTTCAGCTTGTACATGGACCTTTCAGAATCCTCACTGACAAGCTGTGTGCAGGGTTTGTGAACTATTAAAGAAAAATAAGAACAGGTAAAGCCCACTGTATGTGACTTGAGGTGAAAAGTATATTAGTGAAAGTAAATTTCTGATATTTTTTCATTAATATTTTGTTCCCACTTCACCATTTGAAGTGCATCATCAATGACGAGCAGCTCTGTATGAGACTATGACTCAGTGATGACCTGTTGATATTGCATTTTTTCAATGCAGTGACTCTGCTGGCTCTTAATCTTGAGTTAGGTTTTAAATTTCCTGGTAGTTAACTGTCAACAAATGACAATAAAACAACAAGTGATACAGGATTGCTTGACATCAGTTCAAATCTTCCTAGATAAATCTCTGAAATACCTGGATGTTAACTTTTTAAACCTTGGTTTGTTAAGAAAAAACAGGTACATAAGAATTATCATTAACTTTCTGATTTTGTATTTTTGCCCTCACAAGTTCAATGCACCTGTAACAGAGTAGCAAGAGAATTAAAACTTCATAGAAGAACTTATGTGTCACCCTTCTAGTATCATTAATGGCAGAAATTAAATCAGGGTGAATTAAACTGCATTTTGAATAATATAATCATTGGATGGTCAAATTCTTCTTAACTGCCTATTTAGTTTAATTTATTAAAACTCTTCACTTATGAAGCTTTCAAATGGAAGATGAGAAAAATCCTATTAGTTGAAACAATAAATAGATGAGAGGTGAGATTGAAAATTAAATTAAACATTTTAGGAACATAAAAATAAAAGTTCATTAAATGAATCAAGTATGCCTTGGGCCTGACCTAGTTAGACAGTCTTGAGGCAAAAGTATTACCAAAACCTCAGCACAGTATCTGGATTCAGGACTAAACTTCAGAAAAAAGACAACCTTTCATTTTGAAAGATGATTGAATGCTTCAGAAAAAAGCCCCAAACCCGGTGTTAATAGTTAATAAATTATGTATATGCACGTATCTATGCTATTTGCATCTGTATCTATGCAAAACATTCTGAAATATTTAAATACAATTTTCACTGAAACAACTCTGCTAAAGCCAGAGATCTTCTATGTGAATTTTGTAGCATTTTTCCATGAGAATATTGTGGCATGTTAAGTGCTTTGTCCAAAGAAAAATAGTTGCAGATTATGTGACCATCCCACCCATTCCTTTATATTACTGAAGTCTAACACTAGGAAAATTTTTTCCAGATGCTTAATGTCTTTACTAATAAATATAATTTTGGGTTATACTTGCAGAAAAAAAAAAAACAACAAACAAAAAACAAATGAACAAAAAAACCCCACAACTTTGCTTTTTCATCTTTAAAGAAAAATTTATGTCTGTGTGTCTATGTAGTAATGATTCAAATGCAAATTTAGGAAACTAGTAGGTGTCCTTTATTGAAGCAAAAACCTATATATCCCTGTGCTGTGTTTCTTACACTGATCAGCAGTAGGTTTAAGAAAAAAAGGCTAATAGAAACAGAGCAAATACACTTCCCATCTGTACCTTCCTGATTTCTGGGAGTCAATATTGAGTACTGCGTGCAATTTTGGGCACCACAATATAAAAAAGGCATCAAGATATTGGAAAATGTCCAAAGGAAAGCCACAAGGATGGTGCAGGATTGGGAAGGGACGACTTATGAGGAGTGGCTGAGGTCATTTGAATTATTCCTCTTGGAGAAGAGGAGGCTGAGAGGTGACCCCATTGCAGTCTGTGGCTTCCTCAGGAGGGGAAGAGATGAGGCAGGGACTGATCTCTTCACTCCTGGGACCAGTGACAGGACTCGGGGAAATGGCAGGAAGCTGAATCAGGGGAGGTTTAGCTTAGATACCAGGAAAAGGTTTTTCACCCAGAGGGTGGCTGAGCACTGGAACAAGTTCCTCAGAGCAATGGTCACAGCACCAAGCCTGTCTGAGTTCAAGAAGCATTTGGATGATGCTCTCAGCCACATGGTCTGATTCTTGGGGTGCCCTACACAGGGACAGGAGTTGGACTCAATGATCCTGATGGGTCCCTTCCAACTCAGCATATTCTGTTATTCTACAATTCTATTAATATTACAATAATATCCTGAACTTGAGGCTACAATTATAATCCCAGAATAGGACTTTTTCTCTGGGAGTTGTCTCACTGTCCCATTCTTGGCTTATGTCTTCTTCATAATGCTATGAAAATAAAGAAAAGCAGCTTCTTTCCAGTGGTGATTTTATAGATCTGAACCATATCCTCTTTATTTAGCCTCTCTTTGGTAGCTGTCCCACTATTCTGTCCTCGCACTCCTTTTTGTGTCACGCTCTACCCTTGCCCCAGCAGAAGAGCGTGCAACATTTGGAAGCATTTGGATGATGCTCTCAGCCACATGGTCTGATTCTTGGGGTGCCCTACACAGGGACAGGAGTTGGACTCAATGATCCTGATGGGTCCCTTCCAACTCAGCATATTCTGTTATTCTACAATTCTATTAATATTACAATAATATCCTGAACTTGAGGCTACAATTATAATCCCAGAATAGGACTTTTTCTCTGGGAGTTGTCTCACTGTCCCATTCTTGGCTTATGTCTTCTTCATAATGCTATGAAAATAAAGAAAAGCAGCTTCTTTCCAGTGGTGATTTTATAGATCTGAACCATATCCTCTTTATTTAGCCTCTCTTTGGTAGCTGTCCCACTATTCTGTCCTCACACTCCTTTTTGTGTCACGCTCTACCCTTGCCCCAGCAGAAGAGCGTGCAACATTTGCACTGAAGCAGTTCTGGAGATATATACAATGACAGAGTCACGTCTTTCATCTTGTTCTTTATTGTCTTTGTGATAATTTCAAGATTCTATTTGCTTTAAATTGCTATTCAGTAATAGGCTGACATTTAGAAAACTATCCACAATGAGTCCAAAATTTCCTTGTGGAATACTGATAGCTGATTTAGAGCCAATAATTTTGTGTGCATAATTAGGATTCATTTGGTATTTTTGCCCCTTGAAAATTATTTTGCATTTGTCAACAATGAATTTTGTTTGCCATTTATTGCCATGAGAATCTTCTGTAGTATTTTACAGTCAATTTTAGGTTTAGCTATATGAGTATTTTTTTATTACTACCAAAGCTTGACATCTCATTATTCATTCTGTTTCCCAATAATTTATGAATATATTTAACAGCAGAAAACTCTGGTAATAAAATAGTAATTCTATTATCCACCATATAGTTTCCATTAATGAGTGCTAATAGTCAACTCAGACTCATCTTTTCTATGTAAAATTAGGATTAATTTTTTCCACAATGTGCACCATATTATGTTTATCATGACTGAATTTCCCTTGTCTTTATGGTGTCCACTCACACAGTATTGTAAAGTCCTTTGCAATTCTTCAGTAAACTTTCATCTTTGCTGATGTTAGAAACTTAGTATTCATAAGCAAGCTGTGTGACAAGCTTTCCAGGTCACTTATCAGTATGTTGAACTGCACAGGTCATGACATGGATCACTGCAACACTCCATGGTCTGACCTTAGTGAAAAAGCACTGTACACCCCCACCATGCTTCTAATGTTTACCCAGATATTTATCCATGTGAAGACCTTCCCTCTTACCTCATGACAGATTATTTTCTGTATTATCCCTCTGGTGAATGACATTGCTGAAAGCCTTTGGAAATCATATAAAGTAGATCTCTCTGCTCCACGTAGCTGTTGCCTCCAGGACACTGAACTTTTGGCTGCTTCTTTTAATAACCATTCAAGCTTTGATACAGGGTTTTTTTGGGGTTTTTTTTTGGGGGGAGTTTTGTTTTGTTTTGTTTTGTTTTCCAAAATTAAATATTGCTCTGGAAGATACTGAAGGGTCTTTTTAATCCTTCAAGAATATTACAATTTATTTAATTTACTACTACAAACAGGCTTTTCTGAATCTGGCTACATGTACAGCTTAAGCCTGAATTAAGAGCTATTTCTTTTCTTGTGAACTTTATAATTATAAATGCCACTAAGGAGTCATATATGCTGTCTAATCACTGATATCCTACATTATTCCTTACCAGCATGTTACCCAGTTCACGTGGAGGTAACTGGAATCTCCCTTTACTGTATTTTTACTTTTAGCAGTTAGATATTACAACAGCATTTCATGTGTATTACAGCCTTCTTGACTGAGTAGTTGATAACACAGTACAATTAATACTCTGTTAACTGAAGCCTTGATTTTAATTATGAGAATAATTTGTTGCTTGAACTTACAGTTAAAATATTTGCCTTACTTCACCTCTGTAACATATAATGTCACACTTCCGTGTAATACCTAAACTCTCATTGCTGTATCATATGTGTCAGCACATGTTAAGTGACAGCAACCACCCCTAAGGTACAGTGTCTGCCTGTTGTAAACTTTAAAATAAATCTATATTTGAAGTCAGGAAAAGAGTGCATATCATCACAAACACATTAAACCCCCCCACACACACACACATTTCATTCTATCTTGAGGGAAAATTTCCATTTGTTCCATCTTTCCCCTTCCTACCACACTGCAAACTGCTGAGTAAATGATAATATAACCCAAGGCTGCTGCAAAAGCCCTGCTCTGTGACTCTGAGGACTTTAAAGGCTTTTATAAAGCAGCCTAACCCAGTCCAATACAGACTAGCCTAGGGAATCCCTGATAATGTACTTAAATAGATCTGTGCTTCAGGGCAGCAGAGCAAAGCAGTTATGCACACTTAGTGCTCCCTTGCTAGAACTGAATGAATATTTTATCATTGAATATTAACTGTTAAGAAAGACAGAACTTTTTCGGTTTGTGCCAGTTTCACCAAGAGGTTACACCTGAAATGAAAAGAGACTATGTTCCAACTACCTTAATGACTTTGTTGAACCATTTGGATTTCAAACATTTAGAAGGAATGCTGAAGAAATAAAGCTCGGACTTACACAGCTGACATCAGTGACTATGAAGCAGCCCAGTAACTAAAGCCTGAACCCGTATATAGGAAAAACTTTCTACCTGGAACACCTGTTCAGCAGCAGGATGTACTAGCAACTATCCATTAGCACAATAAACAAACGTTTGGGAGTTTTAATTTTTTGTGCTTGGATTTCTTTCTATACAAATTATTTAGATATTCAAGTAGGTGCTGGAATCACTTCATGTGTTAATGTCATAGCCATTAAGGTGTAGAGCAATTCTTCTACTGATCAAATAAGTAATTAAAAATTATATGAAGAAAAACACTGCTTGCATGTGATGCTATCATTATGATACTCCTATGGCAAAATCTGCCACCTGGGATGGGCAAACTTTCAGTTCAGCTATGCTCTCTGCCTGCTCCAGAGAAAGAAGGTAGCTGCAGGTCCAAAGTAGCTGACTGAGGAATAATTGTTTAAGTTGCTTAATGCACAGTGATATAATACTTAGAGACTGAAAGAACATGACCACAAAACAACCTGTAGCAGGCTGGTTTCATCCCTCTCCTAGAAGATGGGATGGATTACTTCCATGTGAGACAAATGGAAAAACTGATCCTACATCTCCAGATCCTAAGTGTTCTCTTCACTGGATAAAAAAACTGGCTGTATGTCCAGGTTCAGAGGTTTCTGGTCAGTGGGACAGAATCTAGTTGGAGGTCTGTGACTACTGGAGTCCCTCAGGGGTCGGTACTGGGACCACCGATACTGTTCAGTATTTTCATCAGTCACCTGGATGAGGGAACAGAGTGTGCCCTCAACAAGTTTGCTGATGACACTAAACTAGGAGGTATGGCTGACACACCAGAAGGCTGTGCCATTCAGCGAGACCTGGACAGGCTGGAGAGCTGGGCAGGGAGAAACTTGATGAAATTCAACAAGGGCAAGTGTAGAGTCTTGCATCTGGGGAAGAACAACCCCATGTACCAGTACAGGTTGGGGGCTGACCTGCTGGAGAGCAGTGTAGGAGAAAGGGACCTGGGGGTCCTGGTGGACAGGAGGATGCCCATGAGCCAGCAATGTGCCCTTGTAGCCAAGAAGGCCAATGGCATCCTGGAATGCATTAGAAAGGGTGTGGTTAGTAGGTCCAGAGAGGTTCTCTTCCTCTTCTATTCTGGGGTTGATCTTTCAAGGTCCCTTCTAACCCTTAAGATTCTGTAAGATTCTGCGACTATTCTGTGATTCTGTAGTCCTAGAGGTGCTTTTACACTGTTGGGCAGAAAGGAAAATGGAAGAAAACTAAACAAATAATAACAACAATAAAATAGAATAAATTAAAATAAAGTATGATTTTTTCTCCACTCTCTAGCATTGGAAGATGAATTTGTGTTTTCTTTTATGATAATAGTAAAAAGAAAATGGTTAAAAATAAGAATTAGACAGAAAACTAAGTTCCACCAATCTCTGTAGATGAAATACATAAAATATTCTCCTAGTTTTAGCATATACTGTATATACATATAGGTGTGTAAGCCAGGAATGGCATATATAGCATGTATCAGAGAAATTCCTGCAGTCACTTGACTTCAGCAGTGTTTGAAAGAAAATATTTAATTAATTCTTCAAGCTGGAATTGTGTCAATGCACCAACAGTAATACATGTCCGTGATTTAGGAGTACAGCTGGTTTACAAATGTTCACATCTCACGCTCAAGACACTTTATAGAGTGTTGCAAGGTTTACTAAAAGTATTCTATGGTGCACTATAGGCTCCCCCAGTAAATGTAACATTTACCTTAAAGTGACTTTAAATACGAAGTAAAGAGGTTTAAGATAATATATATAAGCACTAAAATTATGCTTAAAGCACCTTAATTTCTTTCTGAAAAACAGACAAAAATAATATTCTCATTTTAGAGTTTGGCTTTTTATACATTACAAATCTTCTAAATATATTTTTGAGAAGGGAGAATTCTCTGCCTTCTTTATGACTGGCCTGGTGTATGGGTGACCTGCATTTCCTTTGCTCTCTCTTGAAGCACCCCACCTCTCACTTGGCTTGTGGTACACACCTCCATATTTATCAGGAGGCATCAGCAGTCCTAGGTGAAATTATGTCATGAAAGCAATTGACTGTCTTCTCCAGAGATGACAGGAGAAAATTCACCAGTCTATTCAGGCATCAATTACCAGGGCATGTGGTTGTCCCTATCCAATAATTTATGAAGTGACTCTCTTTCGTTAGCAAGAATTACTGGTACATACATCACTAGATCAGTCTGTAAAAATTTGAAGTGTATCACCTAATCAATACCAGTTGAAAGAGAAATGTACCTAAAATTTCAACTCAACCTTTGGCTTTTATTAAAACCAATCTTTGAAAATTCCCTCAGTAAAGTAAGAGTGCAAAAACCTTTCTATATGCAGAGTTTATAAACAGGTAAAATGGACAATTAAGACACAGCAAGACAAAAATCTTTTCCTAAGATATCCACGGAAAAGAGAAAACTAGGACAACATTTTCTTTAGCAAGGTCATTTTCTTTCTACACAGCTGTCTATTTATAAAAATAATTGTAGTCTCCAGATAATCAAAAGATTTCAGAAGTAACACTGTCAGTTTTGTGGACTATGAAAATACACTGCCAAGAAGGTCTGGATGGAGGAACTTTGTATGCTGGCAAAAAAGTACTTGTGAGATTTATGGATTACAAAGAGAGCATGTAAATGCATAATCATAGTTACTGTTTCTCTTTTATATGCAGCCAAAGCCACTAAGAATGTAATCTCATTAGGTTTAAATTGACTACACATTGCTTTGGCAATATCCATAAAACTCTATGGTTTGGCGATTAAGGGAATGGAAGAAGTGGGTTAATAAACTCTCTAGTTTCAATTGAATATAATTTTAATTATAAGACAATAGTAATACTTATAGAAAATGAAATATTTGAATACACATCCAAAGTAATGCAGCACTGAGTATTTGACATTGATTTCACATCTAACACTACCATACTCAAGTGATTCTGCAACTTTTTTGTCCCTTTTAGTGAAATAGATACTACATGACCCTTATAACAGCCAGAGACAAATTGACGATGAACACCACAGTAAGGGCTTAATGGGATAACAGAAAGAAATAGAGATGATAAAAAAATAAAAATAAATGCTTTATATCTTTTCTTAGTATTTGGAAGTAATGATGGAACCACAGAAAAATTGCTTAGCAGATGGCAAGTCATCTAATCAAGCAAATTAACGGATCATGCATTAAAAAAAATAAAGTAGTAGGTTATTTGACACACACTGTAATTACATTGGACATATTGCTTTCAATAAACGTTAAAGGACAAATTAACATTACAGTTGTGCCAACTATGTTTCTAAATCTGCTTTTGAAGCTTATAATTAAAATTCTAAATTATTACTGCAGCAAATTAACACTTTTAATAGGATTCAAACATTGTGATCATCAGCATTTACTTTCTTTTTTCTTTTTCTTTTTTTTTTAATTTTTAAAAAATGCAAATCTAAACAATACAGCACCTCTCTAAATGCCAAAAGGCTAAATAGCATATAATTGTATTCTGAACACACATGTTCCTAAACAGTAGACTTTGAAAAGTAATATGATGCTGTGGTGGAGTTGTTGTTTATATTAGATTAAAGTATAAAGTTGTGGGTAGTAAAGAAGAAATCTATTTTTGAGTTGTTATATATATAAACAAGTACTGTCTCAAGCTGATCTCATGTATTTATTTTTAAGAGGATCAGGCCTGAAAAACTGAACATAAAGAGAATGTCTCTGTTGAATTCCAAGAGAAGTGATTTTGATTATGTATATTTATTATTTCCATATAACTGTATCTTTCTCCTTCACCCTGGACACCTTTCCTTCCTGTGATCTTTTCTGTCTTATCCTGATGTTCACCTATTTCACTGAAACTTGACTTTTTTAATTATTATTATTTTCTCTAGATTAAAGTAAAGACCCAAAGAAAACTGAAGTTGTAGCTGTATTTATAACACTCATTGAAAGAATCAAGGATTTTCCAGAAGACACAATTTCCAGCATTGTGATGTCTGACAGTTTTCTCAACCATCTTAGTACTTCTAGCAGATTAAACTTCGATTTAAGCACTTTATGACAATGATAATGAAACTAAAACAAGTTATTATCTAGTCAAAATCTTTGTGCCTAGTTTGAGCATTAACTTCCTTCTCTGTTCCTGTTTTTCCTCAAAAAATGTATACTGAAAGTATGGTATGAATATTTACTTATTTGTGCTTGTTTGATCTACCCCACTAATTCAAAGCCCCACTCTATTTCCTGTGAAGAATTAAAATTTGAGATCACATTATAATGATTTTATTTTTCCAGCAACTCTTGTGGAAAAGATTAATGTACTTTTTCCTGTTAAGCGGCACTTCTACTCACTGAAATAGACCTGGCAATACATTGCAGATGTTATTGGAAGCACAAAGATAAGTAGTGCAAATCTCACTTAAAACAATACTTGAAAATTCACTCTCAAATTGCTGTGTGTTATACTTAAACATACACACTCTTAGCCACAGAAGTCTGTGTGTGTCAGTTTATAAATATACTTTAATCACTGAAGAATTAGGACCTTATTCTCTTCTTTCTTTATATATATGCACTGTAACAAGAATAATCCAAACTATACCATTTTACCAATGTAATCATAAATATCAACTATTTCTTATTTTGAGAACCAGAATCCTGTCTTATTTACACTGAGCTAGAAGCTTTTTTAGAAAAAAAATATAATTTTTACTTGAATAATTTGTTCTGTCTTCAACCTTAAAGGGGACACTTCCATTTTCATAGTTCAAAATGTTACAGCACTGTATTTTAATTCTTATACTTCTGCTATACTTAAAGACTCATTATCTTCTATTGCAATAATTATATCCCATATAAAGCAGGTACCGTGCAGTTTTAACTATGGAAAACCCATCTCATTTTAGCTTGACATTATAGGGGTTTTTATGGCATTCTTAATGATATATTGTAACAGATCATCATCCTTAATTTACAACAATAAATTTTTGTCATGAATATTAATGTGACCCCTTTAAATACTCTATAGTGGACCTTTGTTTTAATATATTCATTCAACAATTTCAGTCTTAGGAACTACGACACCACTTTTTCTATTTTTTATTACCTAAAGCTTGAAATACTCTACACCGGGTTATGCAGGGCTGGTCATTTCTATGTAATTTTGTATGAAAATATCTCACAGCAACCAAGGATTTTAATTAAACTGTTTAAATCTTTTATAATTAAGGCCAACATAACAGATTCCTGGAGTGAAATCCTTGCCCCACTCAAGTCAATAGTTTTCTACAAATTTGAGCAGGAAAGAAATCTTATTGAAATAGATATTTATTCTTTTTTCAATAGAAAAATGCATGGTGAGTCATTGATTCTTTCCTTCTGTATCTGTCTATGTTTCCATTCATTACAGTAAAACAAATAATAAAACTATATAGCAACTAACGTAAATTATAGCATACATACCTATAAAACCTTTACTTATTCTTCTTTGTATCCCTGGCAAGATTTAATTCTATCTGGGATTTGGCTTTCCTAACCTGATCCTTAGCTGTTTGGACAACTTCTCTGTAGTTTTCCCAGGGCACCTGCTGTAGCTTTCAGCCTCTTTATGCATTCTTCGTAGGTTTGAGCTTTGTTAAGAGTTACTTGCTTATCCACACCAGCCTCCTGGAGTTTTTACATAACTTCCTCTTAGTTCAGATGCATTGCTCTTGGGCCTTGAGATGGTGATCCTCAAATTTCAGCCAGCTTTCATGGGCCCTTCTACCCTCCAGGATGTTATCCCGTGACACTTGCTAGAGTAGAACCTTGAAAAGGCTTCCCTTGAGCTTAGTATCCCTCACCAGCCCTTCCTTGTTGCTAGGCATAATAAACCAAATATGCCTTAATAAAATTATTAGTGCTTTCATTATGTTTTCTGTGCAAATAAAGGTGTGAAGCCACTTAAAATAACACTGACTTTCAAGTTTACTTAGAAGCTGAAGGCTCTATTCATATACATGCTACCTGCAATGACTAGTTTGTAGTATATATTTGGTATAAACAATGCAGAAAAGTTTTATCAGAAGACGAAAATGTCAGACATAAACCCTATTCATATAAAAAATATTATATAAAGGATTTTTTTTAAGTTTCACTATAAAATAAATTGTTAAGAATACTCCTAATAAAAATATATTTTAAAAAACAAACCACCACCACCAAAACCAAAAAGCTGTAGTATTTAGGGAAGCCTTAAATTCTGCCTAAATTAATCTATTCTTTAAAACAATTCAGGCAGAAGATGAGTTTTCTGTTATATTTCTTATACACCAAATTCTCTCAATGGTCCCACCATACCAAAAAAGATATCAGATCTGAGAACAGAAAAGTCACCAGCTCAGACTGAATATTTTCCTTCACCAAATGCTCTAATTTGGTGTTCCGTCTGTTACCAAGCCCTTAAGTTTCATGACAATTTAGGATGCAATTGACTGATAAGTTTATTCTTTTCCTGTATTTTACCTTTTTGTCACAGTGCATTGGAGATGGGTTCAGTTTTCAGGGGAGAACTGACATGTAAGTAAGCAGGTAAACTTCACCCTTGCATAACCTCATATTCTTAGGAAACTAAATTAAAATGCTTTTTGATGCATAGTAAAGGAACATTGTGTTCAATCTTACTCATCGAGTCTAGGTACCCAGACAACCAAACTGCATCTAAATGAAAATAAATATGTTGAAAAGACTGAAATTCAGCAGCCTTCTTAGACCTCACTTTAAACTCATAATACTTGTGGTCAAATTACTTTCTTAATTATTTCCCATTTTCTCTCAAATGTTACAGCTGCTTACTGACTCCAAAGAAACAACAAATAAAGGTATACATGTCCTCATCTACTGGACCAAGGATGTTAATTATTTCTCCTAAATATTCTAGCCTTCTTGACCTTCACTTTCTTCAGCTTTCCTTGACCTTCTCTTTAACTAGGCAGAGAAGTGGCTTTATTCTGCAGACACATCTTCATGGAAATCAATTGCACTGTGCTTTTTCTACTGAGTTTGCAAAATTATATAATACTGAGCAGATAATTTTAAGCTGTAAATTCTATTTTTGCCCATTGTTTTGTCTTTGGGTTCCTCCCTTCCCATCATTTTCTTCAAAGTTAATATTTGACATCTGCAATCTAAGAATGAAGTCTCCAGTTATTGAGATATACAGATCTTGTCTGAACAGGTGGACAGGTGTGACATCCCATCCTAGGCTTTTGGTTCCCTAATTATTCAGATTGACTGGATGAGGCATGTCACAGATAACATAAAAGTTACTTTTCCATGAAACCAGGCTAAGTGACCAGACAAAAGACCAAGGCTTTACTTTGTACTTCTTTTCTATATTGTGCATGCTCAGTTACCCTGTTCAGGTTAACCAGTGCAGTCAAAAAATCCCATCCAGTAAGCAAAAAGGAAAACCACTAGGAATATAAATTTTACACCATCATTCTGACGAATCAAACATACTTACGATACTGATGCAAGGAGGAACATGCCAATTTATCTTTACTGTTAAAAGGTATTTGAATAGAATTTTGATTAATAAATGAGAAATTATATTATTTGAGAAACTTTGAAGTATGTTTTATTTTTAATATATTACATATTTTCTTGCTTTTGTGTTAATAATTTTTTAACTTCTTCCTTCACAGTTTAAAACAGATTTTGAAAATAAGTAAGGTTTTCTGTTGCCTTTCTAAATAACATAAAAAATGAGAAAATGAGATACCTCCAAAGCTTTATTTCATTACTCCTATGTTTCAGACAAATTTCAAATTATATATATATATCAGATTTTTCCACACCACAACATTGTTAAAGTCTTCTAGAAATAAAGGAACTGATCCTACCTTTGCAGTACACACAGAGTACACCAACATGGTGCAGTGTTTCACACTGCTGTACTGCACATCAACTCATTAAAGCTGCATTAAATCCAAACACATATCATAGTCTGGTATTCTGTCTTGGGTTTTATTTTCCTTTAATAGCTTACTTTCCCAGGAAGAAAGTAAAATTAGTTATATTTAAAAAAACCCTGAATATAAAAGGCAAATAAGTGGTTAGAACTGTTCAGCCAAAATGTTACCAAACATCTCCCACTTGGGATATTGAAATAATTCATTAACTTCTTATTTGGGTTTTTATTTTTCAATATTTTTTTCACAAATATACTAAAGTTTTTGTTTGTGTTTTTTATTTTATTTTCTTGAATAAAACAGTTTTAATTATATCTAGGTAAGAATAATAAAAGAATGGTTTTATCTAAATTTTTCCACTAAGCTTTGTATGAAATTTTAATCTTGATTTCTTTATACACATTTTAGAAGATTTTCCCTATTCCTGACATGACTGTGAGACATGGAAAACACCTCAGGATCAATTCTACCACAGAGAGCTGTGTATTGACTTATATTTCCTACTAATGTGTGAATGAGCGTTTTGAAATAGAAACATAAATGCAGAGAAATCAAAGTTCCTGCTAGCTGCACTTTGATAGATTAAAAAATAAGTAAAATTTCTTCAAGCTTGCAAAGAATTGTCCTGCCAAAACTGAGTGTAACAGAATTAAGTAATGATTCAGTGTTCCTAAGGTAAAAAGTTTATCTTATCTGAAAATCTAACCTTAAAACAAATGTGATTAATAATTTTCAATATAAAAATCATTAAAGGACAAAAGACATCCTGTGCTGACAAGCATTAGCAGCACAAATACCAAACCTAGAAAGGGAAGATGTTTCAGAAACGCAGGACAATCTTTGGTTCAGTTTTATTGAACAGGCTTTATATCAACCTAGTATGACTTTTTTTTCTGTGTATATCAGCAGATTGACAATGGTAGATATGTGCCAAACTAGAATAAATTTTGTCCAGAAAAAGGCCTATAAGCAAAACTTCTGTAATGTTTCATGTGCTGATTTTCTGGTTTCTTTGTTTCTATTTTAAGGTCTTTCAATTTCAGGAAGGTGTGTTGTGAGGCTTAAAATCAACTAATTGACATATTTTTGAAAAAAAAAATTAATAAAAGTTACAGTGTAACATTATTTATGATGACTTATTGAAATTATTCTTCATTCACATCCACTGAGGTTTGGATAGGAAGCAATAAAATGCAGAGATACAATGCAGTAATTTTAATCAAATCTTCCATCTATCTAAGTAATTGCAAAATCATTTGAACTATCTTGTTTAAAATCTGTCATGTCTTGCACATTTTAAAAAATTTTCATTTGTCCCACTATCAGCCTTCCAGGCTTGGGGCAGTCAAGTCTCTTTATAATCTTATGCATATGTAAAAAAAAATATATTTCAATTTCAAACATATTTCCAGAATGGGTATAACTCTTTTCCTCTACGGTACCCTTAAAATTCATGACCTTTTATATAAAATGAAATAAGCTGTTTCTGCATCATGGGGCAGTTACAAAGGTTTTAAAATAGGGGCCCCGAATTAATAAACTTTGAGCTGTACATTTTCTGTTGCCTACAAATATTTTAATAAGCAAAGATAAAGTTCAAGTCTTTGCCCACAAAGTGTTAGCGGCGCCTTATAGAAACCTGGTATCATGAGGTTATTCAGAGTTCAACATGGGGTTACTGTATTGTCATTATAAAAAAAGAAAACACAACAGTTTCTTTTTTCCAAATAATGACTATGGATGTAAATATCTGGTGTGTGTTGCGTATATGAATACTGGTCAAGATTTTAGATAATGTGAATGGAATAGTATGTGTAGTTTTTGTCAGTTATACTTTGCAAGAAAAACATACCTTTCTTCATGCTAAACTGCTTTATGTTTCTGTGTCTGCGCTAGAAATGGAATAATCTCCAGTAAGACACATGTAATATAATACAAGTCTAGCCACTAATAGTACTTTTTTAACTATAAAGCCACAGTTATAAGTTAAGTAAGGTAAATTAATACGTAAAATATTTGAATTTGCATTTTTTTTTGCCTTTTTCTTAAAAACAAAACAAACCTTTTTTTTTTTTTTTTTTTTTTTTCTCCCAGAGAAACAGCAACAGATAGAAAAGGCAAGAGATCATAGGAGATACTGAAAGAAGTCATGCTGGAACTGACAAAAACTATCTGCAATTTAGTCTCAAGTCACTTGTGTATTCAGCTACTTCAAGAGGTAGTAAGGAGCATCTAAGCCATCTTAGGCAGAGTCCTGAATTACTCCGGTTTAGGCTCTGTTCTGCAGGGCTGTACCACCTCTGAATTTTTAGCTCTGTGCAGATTTCAGGGCAATCTCAGTAACACAACTAGCATCTCAATCTTTTAATTAAAAATAATAACTGTAACTGCTTATAAGCGGCTTGAAATAACAACCAATGTCATTAAGCAGTGACTCATACACTGCAATTATCTTACATTGAAATAGATGATTTAAGATATAGCTATAGCTCATACTAAGTAATTTGTAAAAATCATCAGTCAAAATGCCTATATTAGATTTCTTTGGTTATAAACAGCAAATATTTGTCCTTTTGTACCTCAAAATTATAATAGTATTTACCCCGATTACTTCAACTTTTTAATCTTCCCCCAGTACACACAAAATTCACTAACTCAGCACAGCTGCTTTCTAATTGTATACTCAATACAATTTTCTCCCAAAAGTCTTTTCACACTATCTTGCTCAATGTGCATAGACTTCCCCATCTTGAAGTTGCTAGAAACATGAAGTTCATGATTCAGGATCTGCACATGAGTAAATTCATACAGTGATCATGCACTTTCATGAAGTATTTTATCTAAGGCACAATCTTCTTGACTTATATAGGCAGGTAACGATGGCAGCTAATGAAAGTAACTTCTCAGTTTTCAGAGGAGAGACACAGACCATTACAGAGAACAGAGTATACCTTATGTAGGCTAAATCGTCTGCTTCCATCTGTCCCGAGGGGCACCACTTGTCACTGATCTCCATCTGCACATTAAGCCATTGAACACTACACACTGGATGCAGCCATCCAACCTGTTCCTTGTCCACTGAACAGTTCACCCATCAAATCTGTACCTCTCTACTTTAAAAAGAAGGAAGTTGTGGTGGAACATTATCAAAGTCCTTACAGAAGTTCAGTCAGGTGACACCTGTAGGTCTTCCCCTGGCCACTGATTTAGTCAGTCCATCAGAGAAAACGACTAGTTTGGTGAGGCAAGATGCCCTTGGTGAAGCCATGATGTTTTTCCCGAATCACTTCCCTATCCTTAATGTGCCTTAGCATAGGAGGATCTGTTCTATGGTCTTGCCAGTCACCGAGGTGAGACTGATTATAATTTTCCAGGGTCCTCTTTTCTACCACTTTTAAAAATTCATGCAATTATCTCCTTTTTCCAGTCACCAGGAACTTCACCTGAAAGCCATGACTTTTCAAGTATTATGGAGAGTGGCTTGGTAACTACATCAGCCAGTTCCCTCAGGACTCTGGGATGCATCTCATCAGGCCCCACGGATTTATGCACAGTCAGGTTCCCCGAGTGGTCTCAGACCTGATCTCCTCTTACAGTGGGAGGGAATTTGCTCCTCCAGTCCCTTCCTTGCGGTCCAACCACTCGAGAGGCATGGGAAAAGAGGTAGTCAGGCAAAAAGTTGTTGAGTAGCTCAGCCTTCTTTTTGTCTATTGTTATCAGTTTGCTAGTCTTGCTCTTTGGGGTGGGACAGGTATGTCTTCTTTGATCTTCCTTTCCTGGACGACATACCTGTAGAATGCCTTACTATTATTTTTGTCCCTTGCCAAGTTCAGCTCCAGCTGGGTCCCTTCACTTTCCTACACAACCAGGCAATGTCTCTATACTCTTCCAAGGATACCCATCCCTGTTTCCAGTGCCTGTGCATTTCCTTCTTGCCCTTTTTAGTTTGATCAGCAGTTCTCAATTCAGCCATGCCAGTCTCTTGCCTTCCTTTCCCAGTTTCTCCCACCTGGGGATTGAGAGCTTTTGCATTCTGTGGAAAGCATGTGCCAGCTCTGCTCTGTTTCCTTGTCTCTGAGGGCAGTTTCCCAGAGGGTCCTATTGACTAACTCCCTGAACAGCTGGAATTTTGTTTTCCTAAAATTTAGCATCCTGACTTTACTCTTCACCTGTCCCATTACCCCTCAGAACTGTGAACTCCATCATTGCATGATCACTGCAACCCAGGAAGCCTCCAATCTTGATGTCACTATTTAGCTGAGTTCAGTTGGTGAGCATCAGGTCCAGTATAACACTGTCTCTGGTAGGGATATCTATTACTTGACCTAAAAAGTTACCCTTAGTGCAATCTAGGAGTCTTCTGGCTTGCCTACTGCTGTCCATGTTACTTTCTTGCAGATGTCACGGTTGAAGTCCTTCAGCATGACAAGAATTTGCAAGTGCAATGCCTCCTGTACCTGGAGTAAGAAGGCTTTCTCAATAAGCTCCTCTTCATGAGAGGGTTTGTATTAGACACCAACCACAAGGTTCCCTTTGTTACCTCAGTCTCTAACCCTAACCTATAAGCTTTCAACCAGCTTGTGGCTATACTTTAGAGACAGCTCTTCACACTTTCTTCATTTAATGATAAAGAGGGCAAAGCCTCCATCTCTCCTTATTCTCCAGTTCCTTCTGAACAGCCAGTAGCCACAAGTAGCCACATCCTAGTCGTGGAATTCATCCCACCAAGTTTCAGTAATGGCAACTAGGTTTCAGCTTTCTAGCAGCACAGTGGCTTCCACCTCATCTTGTTTGTTGCCCATGTTTCATGCATTGGTGAAGAAGCACTTCAACTGGGGGCTGTTGGCTGTGTCACCTTCTTAGAGGAACACCCTTCAATATCTATGAGATAGTTCACTTGTGTTTCCTTGTTGGCTCCTGTTACCTCAGGAGCCCCTGGCTCATCTTTGTAAGACTTCAAATATGCTCCAGTGTACTCAGTATGCCTCAGAGCAGGAGGCTGAGAGCCCTTGCTTTCACCCCATCCCTTAACCTTTGCATGTTGTCCCTGCATGTTAGCCCTCAATCCATTCAAGTTTAGTTTAAAGATCTGTCAGTGAGCCTCATGAGCTTGTGAGAAAAGACCCTTCTAGCCCTTTGAGAAAGGTTCATCCCAATTTATGTATATTCTCCATGTAACTTAAAAAAAAATAAGTTGTTTGATATTCTGGACTATATTTGAAAATTATGATAAAATTGTTACTTAAAAGAATAAAAATAAGAAAAACATTCTGGGAATTGTATATTATATATATTTATTTTATTTTATTTTTTACTGGCAATGTTTTCTATCATGTTCTATTGGTTTAATGGCTAGTAGTTCTGTCTGGGTTTTTTTCTTTTGAGGGGAAGGGAAGCTGTGTGGTGGGTTTTTTTTTTTGTTAGTTACTCATGACAGAAAAAAACCACTATGCATAATTTTCCTCCATTCTTGACATACATATTATGTACAATTTCTACCCTTTTTTTGCAGTTCAGATAAAAGTTAGGCATGATCAATGAAATAATAAAAACATCTGCTACAACCCAGCCAATACTAATGATTAGTAAATCAAAAACTCTATGGTAAATAAAACCATATCCTGTGGTTTTAAGTACTCTTAGTCTTCAAGAAAAACGTCAACAGTAATAAAGCAGATGTATCCTGAAGAACCTGCATGTTTTCCTAATGGCTAGAGATTGCACTTATAAAGCAAAGATTAGTTCACTAAGGGAAAAAATTAAGAGTTTTTTCCATGCTGGGATGCCAGAGAAATGCAAGCAATTCAACTCATTCTGAACAGTAGCCAAATAAATGTGTTTTGGACTTTTTGTATGCTCCATACTTTGCAACTGTCTGTTTCTGCAGTACACAGGCTACATCTGATGAGGAATTTGTCTTTGAAAATTTGAAATGTGAAGGGGAAAAGAACCCTGCATTTGGGTCAAGGAATTCATTGCAGAAAGCCTCAAGGAATAGCAATAGGCTGTATCTTTATTTCAAAATAAGGATAGGAGAAAATCATATGCCTATTGCACTTTTTTCCTGCCTGTCATTCCCCTTGGCTGGGACTGATTGTCTTTCTGCCTCCCTCTAACTTTTAACTGAATATGAAAGTAGTGTGATTAGGAAGAGTATTCCACATCCAGTTTGAAAAGCAGTCAGTAGCCAAAAATCCTTTAAACACACTAACGATAAAGTTAAAAGTGACTAGATCTAGACATGTAGTTTAATGATTTTTAAATAGTTTCCAAAGCAATAGTCATGTGGCATATGAAAAAACATCAAAAAGCAGCTAAAAGACTACATAAAAAGTTTTCACAGCATGAGCAGAACAATTCCAAGGTGCGAAATGGAGACTTTGATTTTCAACATCTTGTTCTCAAACCAGAGGTTTGACATCACAAGTGATAACATATTTGAGGGCGCAGATCCTCAAAGGCAGGTGGTCACTTTGCTCCCTGGGAATCTAAAGAACTGCATGGTTGAAGGTCTCTGAGGAGTTGCAGGACCAAAATTTAAAACCATGATATCTTGTTACAGTTATTTAGCTCTAGTTACTTGGGGTGAGATACCATTGAGTGAGAATAAATAAAGCACATCTGCCAGGATTCTAGTGTCTGAAAAATAGCAGTGAGGTTATTTTATAAGACATCTTCCACACCACCTACCCAATAGCAATACAAGGTTCACCAGAGAGATTTAGAATTAGATTAAGAAAGGAAAAATCCCTTTCTTCTAACACATTTTCCTCCTTCACAGATCGTAGCCTGAAACCACTTAGCTCAAAAATCAGCATAAAACAGCTCTCAAGAAAGTTGTCTGATAAACTATTGTATCTAAGCCACTCATTTCCATTATTGTTGGTTTATATTCACACATTAATATTGCATATTTCAGAAAATATACGCAGGAAACATAGAGTATTGAAATGGCAGAGATTTCCCAGTCTCCATGG
>NW_009953295.1:9188042-9203497 GCF_000747805.2 Chaetura pelagica
TGAACTCAAGCTGACAGCCAGTCAGCTCAAACATTCAGCTGTACTCCACTGTAAAATACAGAAGCATTAGGTCTATTGACAGACCATACTAACTTCATTGTCATTTGGCCCATTTCCCACTGCAGACTCTGAATGTTATTCACCCCAGAGGCTTTCAGGATCTGTCTGATGTTAGTCTTTGTACCCCAGTACAGTGGATGTTTCAGAAAAGATTATTTTAACTGGGTAATCTGAATAGTGATCTAATGGGGGACAGCTGTGGCATCTGAGTCCTAAGGCTATTTATTGTCAATTATTATGAATCTTAAATGTATTCTCTTCATTCTTTACATGACCTGTCCCTTAATAAAGGACAACACTCTGCAGGGGGGAAAAATGAGTCTATGGCAAGGATCAATGAAATGAACCTAAACAGAAAGACTATGAGGAAACTTCAAGATTAATTAGTGAAAGACTAAGGATAATGAATCTTTGTGATGTGAAGACAATTCATAATAAAAACATTTGGTCATTTAAGGTGTCCTAAAGGAGATTATAACAGAAATGCAAACTGTCAGACTTTTTGTTTGTTTGTTTGTTTTTAATAAATTTATGCTTTCAGAAAGAGCCTTATAAACAATCTATGGGAAAGTCAGCTAGAAATGGAGAAACTCAGAATGCCATAATGTAGGTTAGAATCTGCATGCACTACTTGAGTGCTAAGGATGTGAGAAAACTAGGCAGCACCACCACAGTGGCAGTGCTTGTACCTGAACACCACAGAGCAGTATCCAAGACCATAGTTTATTTTCTGTACTTAAAATACAAAATACTCTATGTGAGTATATGGGATCAGGGTGGAAAAAATACACTGTTGATATTCTATTGTAATGTCCAAATATCTTATTGCTATGGCTTTGACAACAGCAACAACCACAAAATAAATTGAGAAATCTTACTGTGCTTAAAGTGTATTTGAAGTGATATGATATTGAGGTGTTGTATAAAGTCCATTAAATATTGCATGCCAGTAAATACATGGCATCCAGTCTAGTCAGTGTTTGATTCAAGGATCTGAAATATACCATATTTAAACATGAGCAATGACATCACAACATTGATTCAACACATTAGTTATCAATATATTGACGAATGGAAACAGAGGTGGCTCAGCTTGTTGTATGCTGTTAGAAAAGTCTGAAACACAGAAAAAAGAAAAAGAGGTCGAGGTCAGGCACATAACAGTGAATCAGAATAGGCTTTAGGCATTAGTTTAAGTTACTTGTACTGTATTTATGGTAAGGCTAGCATATTCAGACATAATTTCTCTGCAATAAGTTGCTGCAAAAGATTAGTACCTAGGCATAACATTTGCTCAACCCTGCACAGATATTTTCTGGGGACAATTACCTGTTGCAGATAGAGGTTACAAAAGGTCATCGGAGAAATACTAAGTTGCAATTAATATTATTTATATACCTATATGTATATAAATATATATAAGTATGTATGTATATACTAGTAAGTAAGTAAAAACTTCATTAATCTTTACATTTGAATATTTCCACATGCAATATTAAAATAATTTAGTAAAAAAAAATAATGGTGGAGTCTCCCAAGATATGCATTCTACACAGAATTTTTTTAGAATTCAATATGATCAGGAATGACATATAGAGATCTTGGAAAAACAAATGCAGAAGTCCTACATATAGTGCTTAGACATACTGTTGGAGCACCAATGAAACCAAAATAAAAACCAGAGAATGGAACCAGTATGAAGCTGAATAAGGAAATCTTCCAGATTGGCAGGATGATAAAACACAAAAAAAGGTGTAGTCTGTAAAAAAGTGAATTATCCACTCTCTTAAAATGATGCTGACGTATCTATCTACTCTTGACATGTATGTAATTTTCTAGAAACTAAATTGCACATAATATAAAATATTAGGACTCTGAACACTAAAACATATAAGTTAGTAATGAAGATTTTGGAGTAAAAAAAGGAAACAAAGGTGTAGTATTGAATATTTTTTAAACAAATCTCCCTGTTCATACATATTTTGAAAAAAAATATTGCTTGATCATATTCTTGCAGGCATGAATCAGAGCCACAGCCTAGAGATTTCTGGCATTTTTTGAATCCTGGATATTTATTTAAGAAACCAGATGTTTTACAATTAGTAAAATAAGGAATTGATGGAAGACAAAACAGGGTATTCATGCTTTCTGAGAATCGGGATTAGTCCTTCCTTTTCTGGTGGACCTCTGTGCATATATCATGGCCAGATTTCTAGAATTACCTTTTATAGAAGGGACCTCAGGAGGTGTCTAGTCCACCCAGCAAGGTCAGCTCGGACATGTTTCTCTGGGCTTTATTCATTCAGTTCTTGGAAGCCTCCTAGGATGTATACTGTCTGGACAAGCTGTTACAGTTATTGTCTTCCTGAGGAAAAAGATCTTTTATCCTGTCTGAAACATCTTTTTTCAATTTAGGCTCTTCGTCTGTTGCCCTTTCACCATACACCCCTAGGAAAAGCCTGGTTACACCATCTTCAGTATCACCCCATGGGACCTTCAGTGGTTGTGAGGTGCCCACAAAGGCTTCTCTTTCCCAGCCTGAACAAGCCTTTTTCCTACAGTCTCTCCACATGGGGCAACCATTCCAGACTCGAACCATCACGGTGGCTGCTACTGAATTCACTGAAATTTGTCAATGTCCTTCCTGTATTGGCAGTCCTTATCTAGGCACAGATGTTACTTAATGAATGCTGAGTAAAAGGAGGTAACCATTTTCCTCAATTTCCTGGCTTCTGACAGTGTAGCTCTGGATGCTGCTGGTTCTCTCTGTGTCCAGGGCTTGCTGCTGGCTCAAGTGCAGTTTGGTTTTCACCAGGACACCCAGCTCCTTTCTCCAGAGCTGCTCCTCAGCCAGGCAGTGCCCAGTATATATCATTGAAGAAGATTATTTCTTTCGAGGTACAATACTTTTAATTTGTCCTTGTTGAATTTGATAGGGTTCTGATTTGTGCATTTCTCCCCTTTTGTGTAGGTCCCTCTGTGAGGCAGCCCTGCGCCCAAACATAATAATTGGTGCCCTTACTGTGACGTCATCTGCAAACTTGATGAGAGTGTCTTCTGTCACCATTGGTAATGATGTTAAGCAGGACAGCTCACAGGACAGATCTGTGTGGTACTGTACCTGTGACTGGCCTCCAGCCAGAGTGCTTCCCATTAATCATGGCCCTCTGTGCCCAATCATCCAAACAATTGTTTTCCAGATTCATTATCCTCTCATCCATACTGCAATATCTCAGGTCGGGTTCAAGAATATTACGGGGGATGGTGTCAAAAGCTTTGCTAAAGTTGAGATAAATGAAACATACTCTTCTCTCCTCATCCATAAATCTAGTCATTCTATTCTAAAAAACAAAAATGTTGGCCAGGCATGATTTATCCTTGGAAAATTCTTATTGATTACTACCAATAACCTTTGTCTCCTTCACATGAATTGAAACTAATTTTAAGATCTTCAGGGATTTAATGAAGGTTACTTCACATTTTTCCAGGGATGGAAGTGAGGCTGACCCATGTGTAGTTGCCTAGATCATCTTTTTGGTCTTTCTCATGTTTTCCTTTTGCTGTGGATTGCAGTAGGGTAATTTGTCTTAAGCCACTTGTTCTGAGTTTTTTTCTTTCCTCTGCTGTTTCCTTTTGAACTAAACCAATGTTTTCACAAATTAGAAAATACAGTATAAGTTCCATGCACTATTTAGATGTTATTACAGAATGATTCCTTGTTTATTATTGTGCCCATCCATAAGAAAGTGGCCACCAGATGACAAAGCTGTAAATACAATTTTTCTTTTCATTCATTTCCAGAACTCCTTCCTCTGAATTAGATGAGTAAATGCAACTGTTGACTGTAAAGACGTGTTTGTGTTTTTCCAGGCTACCTCTGGGCAAACAAATGCCTGCTGGAAACCTTTACAATTCTTTAAAGTACACATAATTTGATTATTCAAAAATTCTGACTTAGTATGTCTTGAACAGAGATTAAGAAAATAGAAACAAAAGCATGTTTTCAAGGCTGAAACATTTTTGTTCAATGAAAAGAATGATCTCACCATAAACAATCTCCCTTAATTTCTTATAAAACCAGAAAAATATATTCACAGGTATTGTCACTTTACTGAAGGTTCTGAAAACATTTTATTGCTGGACCACCAGGAAAGGGTCCAAGTGGTATACTTTTGAAATTATATAAAATGTAATGAGTCAACTCCTTAAAGTAACATAAAGCTTTTTTTTTTTTTTTTTTTTTTTTCCCCAAGAGCACATAAATATGGGAAATCTTCCAAAGAACTAAATGCAGGGATTGGGATGAATAAAATTGAATTTATTAATTCTAAAACCTGTTCTTTTTTCATTTATTTTTCCTTCTTCCAGACATATATATATACATCCCTTCTTGCCTTTCAATATATATTTCATTATTTTTTTTTATCACGACCATGTGATTTTTTTCCTTTTGTGCTTAAATTAAATTATTTTCTTTCTTCTTTCTGTCTTAGTCTTTTTTCTCTCAAACATGTTTCCATTTCTGTTTTTCTTGTCTTGTACCCCTTCTTTTGCCAATGGTAGCTCATTGACAAGCTCTATCCTCTTCTATGTATATAATTCTTTTCTCCTTTTCTACTCATGTGTCCAAGTCAAATATTCAGGCAATACCATACAGCAAGAGTCTCCGTCTCTGGAGATACTCAAAACACACCTGGATACAGTCCTGTGTAAAGTGGTCTAGGTTATCCTACTTCAGTGGGATAGTTGGAATAGATGATCTCTAGAGGTCCCTTCCAACTCTAGCAAACCTGTGATTCTGTGATTCTGTGAAGTGCAGGGTCATGCACCTGGGCCAGGACAACTGGAGATATGAACACAGGCTGGGGGAAGACACAGAATCATAGAATCATCAGAGAATCAACTTCCTTGCTGCTTCTTCTTCCCTTTTCTTCCATCCACACCCAGCATCCAGGGAGGACTTCATGTCTCCATCACCACTGATCCCTAGGCCCCTGCGTTCCTGACCCTCACAACTCTCCCCTCAGTTCCTGTCTGTCTACCACTCTCTCCAGCAGTAGTCCAGGACATTTTGGAACTGCTCACAGCTAAGAAAAGTGCCGTAGGAGTTGCTGAGAATGGGGAAAGGGTTTTGCACATTCCTGAACACATTTGTATATAATTGTACATATTTTATCATTTGTATTTAATTAAATCATTCTAGTTTAGTTTTCAGTCCAGACAATCTCTCTCCTTATTCTCTCTCCTTTCCCTACCTGGGTGGGGAGGGGGAGGGGATTGAGAGCATTATTGTCACTGGTTTAATTGCCAATCCTGAGTCAAACCGTGACATTAATACTGATCTATGTGAATGCATCCTTCCATTTTTTTCATAAATCAGTTTATATCTAGACCATTTCCATTTTTCGCCTTCCTAACATTAAAAAATAAAGTTTTCTATAACTACTTTTTCTACTTTTTCCGTAGAAAGAAAATTCATTAAAATCCTCCCAACTAATTTCTTAAACTGCCCAATGCCTTGGCAATATTTATCATGATCATGACTTCAACTAGAGAATGTAGAAAATAATACATATATATTTATATAAAAATATGTATAGATACATATACAGATACAGAGGTTGATAAATCATAGAATCATAGAATCATAGAATGACAATGGTTTGGGTTGGAACAGACTTTAAAGATAATCTAGTTCTAACACCCCCGCCATGGGCAGGGACACCTCCCACTAGACCAATCATTTATACATTATTATTGTCTATATACAAATATAGAGAATAAAATGTAACTGGTACAAAATGCTCAACTCATGCAAAGTCATCTCAGACTAAGCTGGAATTTTAAAAAGTTTTAGGGTCTGAATCTGTTCCCAAGAGCAGCTGTGTTAGTACTTTAAAGAATATAGTTAATTATTTCAGTGATCAGGATATTTTTTATTTATTTAGGAATAAATTATGCCAAGAGTTATGTCAGAACATAAGAACAATCAGTAGCTTAACTTGGATAAGTGTTAATGTTAAAATCTGTTTTCAGTCATACTCCAAATAGACTTAAATGTCTCATCTTGTATGTCGTCACTTAGTAGAAGAGATGTAAGTGGTGCAGGTGCACACAATTACATTACTTGTCCTTCTGCCAAACGAAGATCTAAAACATGACTGAAGATTACACACAAAAAATAGCTAATTTTTTTTTTCTCCTTAGTTAATATTCAGCTTTCCAAGTGCTTCAGGTATTAAAAAAAAAAAAAAAAAAAGAGTGGAGAGAGTGGCAAGCTAACAGATTTATTAAGGGAAATCATAAGGAGCGTGTCAGCCTCAAATGATGAAGAAACATATTTGAAATTATATTTGATGGAGGCTCTATGTCCGGATGGAGATCAGTGATAAATGATGTCACTCAGGGGTTTGTATTTGGACCAGCATTGGGATAAGCTCAAGAAATGGGCCCATGTGAACATCATGAAGCTCAACAAGGCCAACATCCTACACATGGGTCAGGACAAAACCTGGTATCAACGCAGGCTGGGGGATGGATGTAGTGAGAGCAGCCCTATGGAGAAGGTCTTAGAGTTACTTGTGGATGAGAAGCTGAACATGACCAGACAATGTGCGTTTGCATTCCCTTCATGGAGTGATGTTGGCTTTCTCTAATCAGCTCCCTGTCTTCTATATGTTTTGATATGTTTTCCAGGAGGATCTGTTCCATGATCTTACTGGGCATGGAGGTAAAACTGTCTGGCTGGCAGCTCCCAGGGTCCTCCTTTTTACTCATTTGAAAAATGAGTGTAAAGTCTCACTTCCTTCCAGTTATTGAGGACTTTGCCTGACTGCCATGACTTTTCAAATATGATGGAGAGTGTCTTGGCAACTATATCTGCCAATTTGCTCAGGACACTGGATGCAACTCATCAAGTCCAATGGACTTAAATATGTTCAGGTACGTCAGGTGACGTTGAACCTGATCTTCTACTATAATGGGAAGGATTTTGTTCTTTTAGTATCTGCCTTGGGGTTTCAGGGGTTGAGAGATCACCATTGAGGCTAAAAAAATCATTTAGTACCTCAGCCTCCTCCATGTTAGTCATCACCAGCTCTTCTTTCTCATTTACCACGGGGTGCACATTTTCTTTAATCTTCCTTTTCTGGCCCATGTACCTATAAAAGCCCTTCTTATTATTCTTTATTCTCTTGCCAAGTTCAGCTCCAACTTTTCCTGAGTTTTTCTTATCCTATCCCTCCATATCTGGGCAGTGTTCATATATTCTTCCTAGGATATCAATCCCTGGTTCCACTACCTGTGAATTTCTGCCTTACACTTTGGCCAGGAAGTTCTTACATGCGATACAACAGTCTTAAGTATGATTACAGACAAATCTACAATAATTAACTTTCTATTAATACAGAAAAAAACATTTCAAACTATGGTTTTCTTAGTCTCATTTAACTTTACCACAGAACCCATCCTCAACTGGATATGCTTCCCCAAATAAACTATGCAACACATTCAGTTTTTCCATCCTTATGTCTTCTTTTTTCTACTCTGCATTATTTTCTTGTCTATTCAATACATCTTTTTGCCAACTAGATGGCACAGCCTACAAAGTGACACATTTAGAAAAAAAAGGGTCTAATACATAAACTCTTGGGTTACTTTCCTTAAAAAGGTTATTGAACATCAATTTTAAAATAAATTTTAATTGAAAAAAAGTTACTGAATCTGTTTTCCAGAATGAAGAACAGTGTGCATATATATATCTATATTTAATATTGATTTTATTATTCTCTGTAAAGAGGCAAACTTGCATTTGGACTGAAATCAGAAGACTTTAATTAAAACTTGAGGCCATCAGGTCTTCAGTCCAGTACTGCATTTACAAATAAAGTGATGGAATGTAACAAACAAAGCTCAGAAAAATCTCCATACCCTTAAAAAAATAAATTCAAATAATTAAAAAAACATTCCTATAATTGCTCAAAACATAGAGGATCATAGTCTAAAGGCAGCTAGCATATAGGAAAACTCATAAATAAGAAGTCACATGAAACATTTTCCACTGTGCAGACTATCATGACTATAATCTTCTCTCTGTTGTCATCTCACAAGCCATAGCTTGAAAGCTGTTAAACCTAGAAATTTTAGTCGTGACTAGTGGAATTATATTGAGATGTTGCACATTCAGAAATCAGTGTCAGATCCACAAGAACCACAAGATCCCATAAAATTTGGCTGAAATCTAAAAAGCAAACAGTAGTGCTCACTCATGTCCCAAATGTTACTTCAGGTTTTAAACATGTTTTTATTGTCCATGGCGTTAAATCTGTTTTATAGCTTAAAGGGCAGCACAGAAGTATGAGACAACACTCCAAAATAGAAAAGAAAAAAAACAGTACAAGCTGTTTATATGACGTTCCTTCACTAGAAGTCAAAACATTATTACACTCCCACATTGTTCATTGTTCAACTATTCTGGGCATACACAAATATAAAAAGACATGTTCCCAGAAATAGTAATCAGATTGTGAATGATTCATTACCTAGAAAGAATCTACAACTAGTGATATATGTGAACTTCAGTAATAGTTTGGTCAGCTTTACGGCATATATGGTTGTATTTTACATGTTGGAAGAAGTTTTCATCTGACTGATGGTCTGTGAAATGCCAGAATTTAAAATTAATATCTTCAAGTAAAATACTACAGTTTCCCCTTCAAGATATTAAAATGTAATTAACATTTCATATATTTTTATTTTGCTATTAATTTAATTACTTAGATAAATTAATTTTAAAAAGAAATTATAATAATCTGAAAATTAAGAAATTTAAAAGAAAGCACTCAAAATATTACAGAATATTATTTAATACACCTAAGAATAACCATTTTTTGCTTACTACGGATGTATCTTATAGAAAAACAAATCCTATTGTAACTCAGAGTAATTTTAATGGGAGTGTTCCCCTTCTAAACAAATAAGAATAATGTACCATATCATATCTCACCAATAATTTTTGAGTAGCATCCTGCAAGTAGCCCTGCCTAAAGCCTAACTCCTTAGCTTTTCCTCCAGGAACATATTGTAGCTTCACTAGTGGATACTGCCTTTTTTAATAAAATCCTGACTCTTAAGGTCTGTAACTCGTAACAACTGCTGTAAGATCCCATCAAGAATCCACACAGAGATCTTCAAGAATAAGAAGTAATCAGACCTATTAATTTTATAACCCTAGGTATCAAAAATCTTGAATGTTTTTCCCAGCATTCATTTTCCCAGCATTATTTATCACCTCAGTTAATACATTAATCTTCTAAATCAATGCTAACCTTATTTCACTGATGAATTAGTAATTTAAAATGAACCTACTCGCAGTATATTCAAAATAGAAATTATTCTTTTCAGAAGCATATTATTAGCATTTGTTTGCTACTACTCACAGAAGTAAAGTGTAGTTATTGTTCATCTTTGTGTATGTAATTTCAGAAAGAACTACAGCTTCATTTGAAATGTCACTTTAAATGAACCTGCTTTTAAAGATACAAGGAACACTTATCACTCGAAGATCAAATCCCTTTAAACATATGTTGGATTATATCCTGATAACAGAATCATTTTTTTTTTCCTTAGTTAGAGCTAGTTACTTAGTAGGTAGGTAAGCTAGTAACTTAGTTTAGTAGGTAGTAACTCCTGGAAGCTTAGTGGAAAGGTTTTATGAGTATTAGAAAGAAAATGAAACTGTAAAAATGGGATATAGCAAATTTATAAAGAACTAGGGCAAATATTTACAACAGCAAAAAATGAAAACTCAAAAATCATAGGCTCCACTGAGCTGAAACTCAGCTGAGGTGTTCAAATATTCTTGTTTTCTGCTCTTGTTAGTCATGTTGCTACAACATTAAGAAACTTTGGAAATATCACTTTCTGTGATTCAATAGAAAACTATCTGGTTGATTTCTCTTAGTTTTGTCAACGAGAATTTAGTCCAAAATTCAGGAATTAGCATCTGACATTCAGGTGAACTTGTTGTTATGCTACAATAAAAATATCTTTAATATTTGCTAGTATGCAAGTTTTCCTATTTTAATACCTGCAAAGCAATAAGCATTGCTTATTTCTTGTCATTTTAACAGCTGAACAATATTCAAGTGCCTCTGAACACATGCTTGCAGAGGGTCAGTAAGCTTCTTTTATATTGGCCTATACTGAGTATTTTAGCAACAAGTAAATTATGATTGAGAGCAAAAAGGTTTTGGTCTGCTAATCCCTTTGATCCTTCTGAAGATAGTTGCATGGAAGGATTAGGAAAACTTTTGGGTTTTTTCTGACCCTCTCCTGAAAGGTTTTTACATACAAGTTGCCTTAAGTCAAAATACAAGCTGGTTTGCTTGCTTTGAGACAGAAGTAACATAAAAGGGAAATAGGACAAGATAGAACTGTGTGTACACATTGATAACTTGCCATTTGGGAAAACCACTAAATAACAAATATTTTCTCCTTTTCTTTCTCTAACTGTCCCACCTATGATACATGACAACCGAAAAAGTTGTATCACAGGTTTCAACCTACACCAGATCTGGAATGCTTACTTTTCAGAAGGTACCAAACCACACCAGTGGGATAGTCAAAAGCCTATGAAGCTGAATTAAAGATTTTAAAAGTAACAATCAAAAAGTTCAGCTACAAATTTCAATGGAAGGAAGAAAATTTAAAATGTTGTTCTACCACAGTTTCTAAACCACACTGTATTAATTATATCTGGTAGGAGGAAATACCAGTTAAAAAAGTACATGCTGCGCAAGATGTCACAGCAAAACACACTATATTGTTTTTTGTATGTCTCTATTGAATTTTTTCTAATTCACTGGCAATAAATATAAATTATGTTACTTTTACAACACTAATGAAGATTTTATATCTTTGGCAACATGGAAGCTAGTTTCTCTTCTTTCTCCTTTGTCTCATAAATCTTGCTGAGGAAGATGTAGTTACTTCAATACATTGTTGATTTTTATACCATCTTTTGGGCTCAGGATAATGAGTTACAAAAATGGTATTGATCTCATACCAGCTAGATAAATCTTCCATGACCTTGTATTTTTTTTTTGCTTCCTCCTCACCTCCTGTCCCCTTTTGTTTTCTGTATTAGTTTTTCTGATACATCCCAGAGTAAGCTGCTCTTTGTATAAAAATATTTCATGCAGACTGTAGATAATAAAAAATAATAAAATGTCATTTATATGTTGTGTTTCTGAACAGGTTCTCCAAGTTCAAGTAAGCTTGATTACTCAGTTGTTCGATCATATTCTTATCCTTGGATTGATGTTCCTTCGCTCCTATTCTTTCTTTCTTTTTTCATGAATGAATACTAGGAAATAAGAGAATAACAGAAGGCACATTTTAATCCCAGCCTGCAAAATAATCTCACTTCGATCTTCCATAGTGATTCTACAACCTTAAATTTCCTTCAAGATGGATGGAAATAATTGTATTCCTCTTGATGGAGATATTACTGAGGAACAGAACATGTATTATTGCCCACAATCATAAAGCAAACACTTGCCTTGCTAATGTAACTCCATTGGCAGACCTTTTTCTTTTTGTGTGGAATACCTATAAGGGTTAAAGGACTTCACAGTGATAGAAAGGGTAAGTTTATGGATACAAAAGCAGAAACAAAGCTCACGTATCTGCAACAAACAGCAAACAAAGACATTAAATTTCCAAGCATTATCTTGAAAACTGGAATTTCTTCTATGTTCATGCAACTTTTTTCTCCTTCCATGAGCAATCATTCATAAAATCAGTATTTTCCAGAATCTTCAATTTTTGAAAGGCAATGACATTCACCTATGTCTTAGGCATCTGAGCTTTCTGAATGAAGTAGAAACATTCCTCGGTGTAAAAAGTTAGGACAATCACAGATTTATAACACTGTGGTAACAGACAAAAACTGTTTTTTCAGACTTCCCTTACTGAATTTAAGCAAATCCATCATTAGCTTTATTTCTCCCTTCAAAAACTATGACATGTAAACAAATACTGAAAAAAATCTAAATTATATTAAAATGTCTTCTGTGTTCATGTTATTGCTCATCTATGTTTCTTACCATAGCAAGATTCTTGGTCAAGAATATGATAAGTTATTTCAATAGTATTTTGCATTGTGTACCAGCTGACTATTACAGATAAGAGGCAGGAAAACTAAAAGTAAAGGGTGGGCTGCTGATTTTTTTTTTCCTTCTTGTTTTTGTGGCTCACTTTTTATCCTTCCTGAAAATACATGGAAATAATGGATATTTTCTAAATGTTTTTGTTTCTTTTTTGTTTCTCTGGCAATATACGTTTAAGCGTTGGGCAAGGACCTGGGAGTAAAAGATTCTTCCAGTGTGCACATAAAACAATCTCATTGAGAGAAAACAACACACCAAGAGCAATTATTATTTGTAGAAACAAAGCCACAAGCATTTTTAAACAGCTTTACTGGAAAAAAAAAAAAATGGCATTTTTTTCATTTTAATGATATTGATCATTAGAAATAATCAACATTATCACCACTAAAGGACAGCTCTGTATTCACGAATGACAAATTGTACTCACTAAAAAAAAAAGACAGTGTTCACACTAAAGAACAGTCAAGCAATTTTAAAATTAATGAATGTGAGCAAAGAGACTTTAAAGTTAACTTTATGGAACATATGAAAGAGGTAGACTTTGTTGCCAAACAGTCATATTTATTAAAGAAAAATAGAAACACAGTCAACATCAGCCACTGGGCAAGTCAAATTACTTAAAACAGCTATATATGTATTCAATCTAGTGGCCAGTTTCCACACACACACCGTGTTCCCATGGCTCTTACTGACAGGTAGATGCATTCATTGACCATTTTAATGAAATTCATGTACATGCTTTTACTAGATTTGTGTTAGCTTGTGTCTGGCTAGGTCACTATAAAAGTAAATGATTTTTAAGGACGTTCACGTCAACAAAGGACTCTACTAGCCCAGCATAACTTCAGGATAAGAGTCCAAACCTTTAGCCTGTGTGGGTTGAACTAAGTTTTGCTTTGTTCTCCTTTGTATTAAATACTTTACATAGAGGTTACTTTAGCCATATTTTGTTTGTATTTTTATGCTTGTTGTTTCTTCATTGATGGGCATGTTCATTACAGAAATAAGCATGGACATACAAAAGCCTGGGATACTAGATAAGTGATTGAAGAGGGAGGTGTTAATAGTTAGTTTCAACATTTGTCAAACTTCTTGGATTGTAATGATCAGTGTCATATATTTTTCTGAGCCACAAACCTTAAACAACATTGATGAATTTCTTCAGGGGAAGAGGAGTCCAGATGCCTGGCATCTGTTTCAGGACTGTACTTTTTAAGCTATGTTTTGATTATGTGATTCAGTAATCAATGTTTTCTTCTGCATTTTTAGGAAGTGATAATTATACCAATCTTGGAGTGTAGCGGAATAAAGTCAATGTATTCTATCAACATTTTACAGTATGTTTTATATGCTATAAAGAGAAGTAATTTTTCCTAGTCCTTTAGAAAAACTGTATCTCTCCAGGGTAGACTATTTTGATTACTATATAAAACAATACAATGTTTGTTTTACATACTTTCCATATCCTCAAGTAGATCTAATGCTAATAAAGTGGTTAAGCCATGAGAAAAAGCTGTATCAGTCTTGTGACATAGCTAAAATGCAAAAATATTGAATATTCCTTCTAGCTTTAAAATTTATCTCAGAGAGATATTTAAACTGTTATATATTGTCACTTTGCATACAAATGTCCTGTAACAGACATAAACCAAACACTGAACAAGATGCCTATGAGTTGTAAACATATAGTTACATAAAGCATTGTAATTTGAATTTTCTTTCAGAGTTTGAGCTGTAGACCCCCCAAATCTCTGGTTTCTAGCTCTGCCACTAGAAAAATGAAGATTTGTCAGTGCATGTGTTTGGAGCTATGCTAGTATGCTGCAGTCATGACACCAGAATAGCCAGTTACCATACTGATTCTCTACCCTTTACCAGTAGTTAGGAAAGTGAGATGAGACAATTTTAGGTGTTATGCTTCACAGCAGAATTATTCAAAACATTCTAATGAAAGGAGCTCTCTTGCCTTGTTCTTTCATTGGACCATATCCTGAGGTTACTCCTTGAGACTTTATTCTCCAAGATAATGTATTAATTTAGGTGGTTATTCACACTGAAAAAAGCCACTAGGATTGTGAAAACTTAATAGTCTGTATTCCAATGTGATAGTGTTAAAGCTTAAATGGTGATTTTAATGGTGTGCTTATGAAAGGGACCATTTTATATACAAGTTCTAGTTAAATGAATGTCAAATGGAGTCTTGCTTGAATTAGCAGTCAGTGAAGATACAGAAAGAACTTTAGACAGATTATAATTAAAATGGAAAAAAAAATTGCATTATTGTATTAAAACATTTAATAAATATTGTCATAGAATGACTAACATTTATAAATAATTTCCATAGTGTTAAATGTATATCAGATCTTTTTACCTAATATAAAGGAAGCAATCTTTGGTAATGCAAGTAATATTATGCAAGTTGTTGATGTAAAAGGTCTGCAAGGAATGCTGAGCTAGCTCTCCTTTTGCTGCAATAACAATTTTGAAACTGACCAAAACAATGTTCATTTACAAACTTGCTATTACTATGCTGGTGTTTTATGTTGGGGCAGGGGTTACAGAGGTGCCGCCTTTAAACTGAAAAGAGTAAGTCTATGAACACTCACAAATTCTCAGTCCTTTCAAGTGATAGAAACACAAAACAACAAACAAACCACTGGCCTGAATAAATACTTAAATACTTCCTTCAAAATTATGTGGACTTTAAACAGTACAGTATTAGCTTGCAATCCTGAAACACTTGATCAGTGGTTACTTAGCTGGAATTTCTGGTGATACCAGCTGATTCAACTGGATTAATTTTTTTACTTAGCTGCCCTTAAGCAGATAAAAAAATATGCCTTCCAAGACATCGTTGTTGCTGCTTTCAAAAATGCAGTAAGTTTCTCTTCTTTCAGAAGTACATCAAGTCTTTAAGAAGAGAGAATTTCCTGGTACTTAACATCTGCATGACTGGACCATAAGCACTGACTCAGTTTGCTTTTTAATATAGGCATGGATTAAAAGTGTATTTGGATTTAGAAATTATTATTTATCAGTATCATATCATCCCAAACAGGGTGGGATGGCAGACGAGACGTATGTGCACTGATTGAGACATATTGCATAATACATCAACCTTTAGAAGGCACAAGCACGGATTGTCCCAAGTAGTGTGAGATACCAGATGAGACATATATGCATTGATTGAGATTCATTGCATATGATGCTGGAGCCTTAACCCCT
>NW_009953295.1:9203550-9299436 GCF_000747805.2 Chaetura pelagica
GGGTAATCTTAACAATAAAATATGCTACTAACTACTAGTAGTTAGATCAAACAAAAAAGGTTAACCATTAAAGTTAGGTATGTTTTTAAACTACAATACTGTTTGAAACAATGACAAGTTAATGAAATACAAAAGAACACTTAAACAGCATTTTTCATTATTAGTTTTGATGCATTAAGAGATTCTGAAAGGGCATTTACAAACTTTTAATCAGGCCTTAGTTTTATTAATAACTGTTAAGAATCAATGTTGAACACCACTTTTTGTTCTATAATATATAAGAAATGATAAATGTGAAATATACATCACTCTAGTTGAAGAACATGAGTTCTCAGGATCTTAAAGCCCTGCATGGAGCAATTCATTAAGTCTCCTGTGATGTAATAAGTAAGCATGACAACTCTTGCAGAATTTACTGGGTGTCATCTTTGTCTTGTACGTGCAAAAGCATTATCACTCCAATAGATTAAATGTGATAATGAATGATTGATTTGAAGGGCATTAATATCCTTCATCCTTATGGTCACAAGATTTTTCAGTACAGTCCTTTCTCCAGTAAAACAGATGAGAAAACAGAGAATATCCAACCCAGAAAAAAAAAAAAAAAAAAAAAAAAAAGAATGAGACACATTATCCTACCATAAAAGTAATCAAAAAAATTACAATGAAATAACAAATCAAAATAATAGGTGACGAGAAAAAGATCAAGAATAAAAAAGAAAGTGTCTGTAGGGAAATAGGGAAACAAGCATCAAATAGGTAAAAACAACCCTAGAAAAACTGAAGAATTGAAAAGGTCAATAAAGGCAGGTACAATAAGCAGCTTAAGAATTTGGAATCTAGAAAAAAAAAGGTAGGCTGGAACAAATTTTGTCTTTAGTTTCAGACAGTCAACCTTTGAACAATAAAGCCAGTCTTAATTAATGCTTGATGTGAAGCTTCTGTAAGTAAATTACGGACTTTTCTTTATCATAATGTTGGCTTAAGTCCTCTACAAGTCTTGCCTTACAGTCCTGCTCCTCTTATTCAGACTGCCTCTGGCAGTTTCAATGTTGATTTTCATCCTGAAATTGAACTTTTAATTACTTCATATTGTGTCTACTTTTATGGCACTTTTCAATACTTGGCAGCTTTATTGAGACTGTATTTGTCCACCTGTTACCTGTTCCACTGCTAAAATGTTTTATTTGCACATTTTCCTTAATCTCTTCAGTTTGAACTTCAGATTTGGATTTGTTATTTCACACTGAATTATTTGATTTCTGGTTTGCTAAGATTTGTTTTATGCCAGTAAAGCTGTAACTACTATAAGTGAATGTTTCACTTCCTCTGGAATGAATTTTACTTCAATCAATAGATTATAGTTCAGAACTTCAAAATAAAAGGAAATATTTATAAAGCATCTGCTACTTGCTCAGTGTAGCACTTGTGTTGAAAATGAAGACTGTTTTAACCTTTAGGTGTGATCATATCCCATAAGTTTCCCCTTCAGTCATCATTTCAGATTTTATGACTGTTTTCCAAGGTGGTATTGTATAAAAGCTGAAAAGATGAGCTAGTCTATATTTCTTACAGAAAATAAAAGTTCTGGGTTGCCACACACAGTTGTTCACAGGGGAGAAATATAAGGAAAATAAATCAAAACTCAGTAACTCTTACTAAAAAAAAAAAAAAAAGTTATTAAATAAAATAATTGATTGAAGAATCTTATATCCCTTCTCTAACTTCTGTGTAAAATGTATAAATATAATCTTAGAACTACAGAAGCTGTACTCTGTATTCTGTTTGTGGGATCAGTTCAGTTTTAAACAAGAAAGTATTGCTCAAATTTTTTCCAAACTGTTAAAAGAATAAGAATTGCTCACCGGAATAAATAATTTGCTGAACTAAGCCCTTTTTTTTAAGAAGCCATTTGGATTGTGCTGCATTTGTATGTTTGTTGCTTGCTCTTAAGGAGGTAAAAAAGAGCAGTCACTAAAGAGTATTTCAGTGTCCTCGGTGTTTAAGTAAGTCCTAAATGATGTCTACATGTCCCTTCCAACTCTGACAATTCTGTGATTCTGTGATATACACCTGTATGATCAAGTGAAGATGCTGCTCTGCTTCATCCTGCACCCTGAGACAACTCTGCTGTGCAGAGTTGCCTGACTTCCATGCAGCCATAACGGAAATGTTTTTTTTAATTTACTGTGTAGGAGGATAGGTGGAGTGAGTGGCAATGGCTAAAACCAAGTTGTGTACATGTGCTTCAAAATGTCCAGGAGCTAAGTGAGGTTTTCCTTTCCCACATATTTCCGACCATATACAAGGGCTATCTATGTTCTCATTCTGTTTATGCAAGCAGCTGTGACCTGCTAGAATGAAAAAATACAGAAGCAGGAGGAAATGGAGACCTCAGTATCTTACCAGAGTGGAAGTTACAGGACCTGGATGAGAAAGCAAGGGGTCAAGTGAAAACAAAGGGACTTCCAAGGATTGGGACTAAAGAGCATTTAAGATTATCCAGAGAAGTATGCTAGTAGAAAAGTGTTCTCACAATCACTATCATGATTTTTTATTTCAGGGTGTCACTTAGCGTACGTTGTCTCTAGCATAATTAAAGTTGATTTCTCAACAGTCTGAATGGCCCTACCCACAGGAAAGAGACTACTGCATAAAAAGCATAAGAGTCTTGATTTCTGATTATTTAGATGCTCTGTGGATATGAATATTACCCCTTGCTTCAATTAGTGTATAAGTAATACAGTTATGTCAGCCTCAGTGAGCTGGTGCGCATGGAACTTTAATACATAGCTAGGTGTAAAAAAAGGCCTCAGCAACCCTCATGCACACCATGGACTATGATTGATATTAATACATTCAAATTTGCCCAGGGCTTACTCAAATATTTCTTCCAATTGAAAACAAACAAACAAACAAAAAAAAACAACAAAAAAAAACCAGCTTAGAATTGAAAAGTCTCCATGTTATTAAAAAAGTTGTTTAAATCCATTCTTGACTGCTCACTTAGACGGATAGGATTATGAAAGCAACAGATTTTCTATTAAAATATTTATAGAATGAACTTAGAGGAAGTTCCCTATTTATTCTGTTTGGTAATGGTAACAAGTGGGCTTGAAGGAACACTTAACCTTTAAAATAAGGAAATTAAAATTCTTTACCACATGCTGCTAAATGCTACAGCTGAAGTTTCCTGTGTTAATTCACACAATAATAAGGCCATGCAGAATATTTGTCATAAACTTTAAAGTTATTTTTCTACAATACACATTCACTCACCCTGAAGATACACCTTAAATTATGTCTACTCACTCTACTAATGAAAAAGAAACAAACATCCTAGTACAAAATATTAGAAGAGAATGAACAGCATTTCAAATACAATTCCCTTTGCAAAAGGAGAAACATTTAGGTAATTTGTCATGTATTTTTTGTCTCATCAGAATACACGTGAACAGATTCCTTAATGAGCCACATTTGTTTTATTTAGATGATGTTTTTGCAGAGCTTGAACATGTAAAGTGCTATGCAAGTGCTCTGTATTATTCAGCCCAGTTCTCAGTCATTAATCAAATAGAACTCCCAATAGTCTCTGCTATTATTTGATTCCTGATGTAGTCTATTCTTATAGAAGATAAGAAGAAATAATTTAAAAATTACATCTCATACAATGCCAACTTAAGTCTATTAAATTTTAGCTATACTAGAGGGAAGCAGAATAGTAGACTGAGCTCCACTTTGTCAAAAAAAGAATGGAAAAAATGAGGGGGAGGGAAGGACTGATTTTGAGGGGCTTTACAGTTTTTATTAAGAATCCAGAGTACACATATGGGTCACAAATTAAAATTAAAATTCAGTGCACGTGACTAATGCTTGAAAATCATTACCAGCTGAAAGTTATTTCATAGAATTACAGAATCATAGAACAGCTGGGGTTGGAAGGGACCTTAAAGATCATCTAGTTCCAACCCCAATGCCATGGGCATTGCCTGGGGTTTTTGTGACCAAAATGCAGGACTCCTAGCCTTATTGAACCTCATACAATTGGTCTTGGCCCATCGATCCAGCCTGTCCAGGTCCCTCCACAGAGCCTTCCTACCCATGAGCAGACCAACACTCATAACCTAATTTTACGTCATCTGTAACTTTACTGAGGGTGCACTCAATCCCCTCATCCAGATCATTGATAAAGATACTGAGCAAGACTGGTCACAAGACTGAGTCCTGAGGGACACCTGGTGACCACCTGCCAACTAGATTTGATCGCATTTACCACAACTCTCTGAGCTTGGCCATCCAGCCAGTTTTTTATGCAGTAAAGAGTACAATTGCATTTGGATGCTTTCCAATAGCTTGATGTCTTTTCTTATATTGTGGTGCTCAAAACTGGATGCAGTACTCAAGGTGAGGCCACACCAGTGCAGAGTAGAGTGGGACAATCACCTCCCTCAACCAGCTGGCAACACTCTGCTTGATGCACCCCAGGACACGGTTGGCCCTCGTGGCTGCCAATGCACACTCAAGGAACCTCCTAGTCTGCCTGTTCTCTGCTATGTTGTATTTCCAGCAGATGTCCAGTTGGCTGAAGTTCCCAACCAGGGCAAGGTCACATTTGCTAATCTCCAGTCTCCTGTTTGGAGGAGGCCTTCCAGGCCAATCTTCTGCCCAGTTTTCCAGAACAGTTAATAAAAGATAGGAAGTGGCTTGGTGAGCACTTTTGCTAGCTCCCTCAGTACCCTTGGGTGTATCCCATCTGGTTCGATAGACTGTGTATGTCTAAGTGGTGCAACAGTTCACTAACCATTCCCTCTTGGATTATGGGGGCTTCAGACTCCTTGCCATCCCTATATTCCAGCTCAGGGGACTGGGTACCCACCAAAGAAAAGGTCGTTCTACTGAAGACTGAGGCAAGGAAGACATTAAGCACCTGACTGAAGTGCAGGATCCTGCACTTTGGCCACAATAACCCCAGGCAGCACTACAGACTGGGGGAAGAGTGACTGGAGAGGCCTGGCAGAGAGGGACCTGGGAGTACTGGTTGACAACCAGCAATCAGATGAACGTGAACCAGCAGTGTGCCCACATGGCCCGGAAGGCCAATGGCATCCTGACTAGTATCATGAATAGTGTGGCCACCAGGAGTAGGGATATAATTCTCCCCCTGTACACAGCACCGCTGAGGCCTCACCTCGAGTACTGTGTCCAGTTCTGGGCCCCTCACCTCAAGAAGGATACTGAGGTGCAGGAGCAGGTCCAGAGGAGAGCAACAAGGCTGGCAAAAGGACTAGGGGAAAGTCTTACAGAGATAGGCTGAGGGGGCTGGTGTTGTTTAGCCTGGAGAAGAGGAGACTCAGGGGGGACCCTCCCACTGTCTTCAACTACCTGAAGAGAGGTTTTAGTCAGGTGGGGGCTGGGCTCTTCTCCCAAGCAACTAGAGATAAGACAAGATGGGCATGGCCTGAAGCCCCTCACCACGGAGGTTTAGGTTGGATATTAGGAAGCACTTCCTCTCTTAAAAGGTGATTAGACACTGGAATGGACTTCCCAGGGAAGTGGTGGAGGCACCCTCGCCGGATGTGTTCAAGGAAAGGCTGAGTGTGGCACATAGTGCCTTGGTCTAGCCGATGTGGTGGTGTTAGGTCTTAGGCTGGACTTGATGATCTCAAAGGTATTTTCCAGCCTTGGTGAGTCAGTGATTCTGAGATAGGAGCTTGCTTTGCTTTAGATTTAGGAGTAAGGTTTTGAGGGGTTTAGGGTTTTTTAGCTTACCTGAGATAAGCTTTTTTTTGACAGTTATATATGTAAAAACTTTACAGCTCTAAAAGAAATTTTATATCAATCTTGGGACTATTTGAAGAAAGGTAGTTTAAAAGAGCTGACGCTTTTCTACAAGTTGCCAAAATCCAAATGCAAATCAAATATAGTGAAAGTGCGATCATGGTGCAGGTAGGAATCTTAGCTCAATGTTTCCACAACACATGAAGAAGACAAAAAGACTTCATTTCCAGAAGTGCACACTATCAACCACCACTGGACTTCTCCTGACATCAATATTTTCTCAAGATGACTCAAGCATATTAGCAGATATCACAGTGGAAAAAAATAAGACAGTCACATTTTTATTATTGAAAGCTCCTTTATAAATTTGCTCCTTCTAAATTTATTTCTGTTTTTCCCTCAAGTTATTTGTAGATGCCAGTCCTCAGAATGCACTCATGGTTGTGTTTCAGTGGTTTTAAAACTCTTGCTTTCATCTGTTGCCATTTTATAAGTTCAGTCCTCAACTGGAGATTATTTTATGTTCCATTACCTTCAAGCTGAACCTTGCTTGAAGTATAGCTATTATGAAATGTTACTCAAAGTCACCAATTTTCCTATCATTTAAGAGAATTGAATGCATTTTTATCTCCTCGGTTATTTCTCTGGCTTTACTGTTTTGTATGACCTTAGCCTTTCACAATCCAGAATTACACTGCAGCTAAGATGTAAAAATGTTTTTTGTTTGGTTGTTTGTTTGGGTTTTTTTAATTGGATTCAAGTGAACTACTTTTGCAGCTGCTTTAGCAATTTCAGCTTGGTTTTAAGAGTTATTTGAAAGGAAGTTTATCAGAATAAATTTTTTTAAAGCCACCAGATCTGAGCTCCTAGCCTGGCAATCTAATGAGTCATAAAATGTCCTTTTCTTTGGTAGCATACTGCAGAATGATGCCATCTTTTTCAGAGAGATGTTCTATTGAATTTGAAATAAAAAACATAGGCAGTAGGGAGAAACGGGTGTGTTTTAAAAGACTCACTCATTGACAGGCTTAAAAAAAGTAATTTAAGCTTTGAACCCTGAAAAGTCTTAGTAAACTAAGATTCTAACTGTCTCAAAGATGACAGCTAGGATATTTAAATGCAATTTCACCATAATTCTAGGTCTTTAATCCAACTTATATTAAAAATAGGCATAAAAGCAGCCAGAGAAGGTCTGTCTTTCTTTCCATTTCCAGATGAGACTTCTGCACTGGAAACATACATGTGTTGTACCACCCAAAAAGATAGAAGTCTCAGCTTATTTTAGCTAAAAGGGAAGAAGCATTGGAGACATCCTTAGTATAAAAAGACAGTACCCATGTAAACCAATTTTTCATGTCACGCACTGTCACCAAAATCACAAAGTGGCAGCCTTCAGATAAACACTGCAGCCAGACAACTCAAGTAGCGGATCCATTTATTTTCTGTGGATTTCCTGCCTGCATATTTCCTTCCTTTAGTGATGCTATCTTGGATTGCTGCTGTTCTGTTTTCTGTGTTCTTTAGAGGTCAAGGTGCAGATATGTAGACAACCCTTTGGATAAGGTAAAGGAGATCCTAATACAGAATGTAGATGGACATCAAACCAAACAACCTTAGGCTCTCTCTCTCAGTGCTTATTTTACTCAGTTTTCAAGTGTACTGTTCTCTGAACTGGGCCAGAAATTTTCAGGTGAATAGTAAATTTATCAAATATACCTTTTAAGTCATCTTAGAAAATTGAATGAAGATTCAACAGGTGGATCTTTCTGGGGAGGCAGAGGGGAGGGAAATAATAAAATTGCCTAATTTAGGGTATGTGCTTGCACCAGTGTTAAGAATGACTTAGTAGTTTAAGGGAACTTCTAGTGAAGAGCTGAGATCATAGCTTCATAGGATCATAAAGTATATATGAGATATCCAGCATTCAGTTATTTCTCCATAAAGTAAAAAAAATTAAACAGCATCAAATGGAAAATACAAGAAAGTCCAGCCCCAGAACAGTCTTCAAGTGATTTAATGTTGTTATCTTTTTCTTTCACATAAAAGAGAAGCAAAAAAGACTTGAATCTAGACCACCTACTTTCTGACTAGTAATCTGAACTATTTGGTGAAGAACAAAAGAAATATCATTACTAGTCTTTTGAATATAATCCTTCTAGTTTGTGAAACAAATGCTGAAATATATATATATATATTTCTACAAAACCCAAATACTTTCTTGATACAGTTGAGAAAAAGTGTAGTGATGACACAACTTTTGATCTAAACCAAATATTATCGTGTGATTTTCTTCTGATGATTACAAGATTAGAATCAAAACTAGATTAAGACAAATCATTCAGGCTATTCCCTGGAGCTGAATGAATGACTGGCACTGTGCTTTCATCTTCAGGACTACCACATGAATCACATAAGAAAATATGTTGATCATCAGTTCATATGATCATCAAATATTCAATGTAATTTATTTATTGTTTTTAAGTTTTAAATACCTCCAAAACAACAAAAGAATCACATTGCTTTTTCATTAACTGTCACCATATTTTCCTGTATATCCTACTCATAGGGCATGTTTCTGAATCAAATTACATCAGCATTGTATGATACACTGAGAAAATTGTCAGGAACAAGCAGGGCTGTGCTTAGTCTGTGCTTTTAGGTAGGACACTGTGACCCCAGCTTTGCCTGCATGTCATTCAAGCAAGACCTTAGGGGAGCTGACTGTCTTTCTATATGTGCCTGTAAGCATACAAACCTTATGGTGCTATACTAATGGCATACTATGCCTCTGGGTAGGCTTCGGGGTTCTACATGCTCCAGAAATTTCATATTCACTCTGTGGGATCGTAGGAAAGACAACTGAGGATAACCAAATATTACAGTACTGATGTACTCAATAAGCTGAAGATAATATTAGTAGTATAGTGATACCTTTTCTTCTACAAACATCAAGTAAGCTCTCTGTTAACAATGATAAATCCAGATTGCTGTGCATTTTATGAAAAAAAAAAAAAAGAAAAAGAAATCCTCCAAATCTTCTACATTAAATCAGTGAAAATTTGGTATCCCAGACATTATGATGGTAGAGACTCAAATAATTGTGAGAGGTTAATACAACTAATGCAGCATTTCCACAGAAGATGAATGTGAGTCTTGTTGAAGTGGAAGATTAAGTTACTTTTCGTTTTGATATTATTATTTTACAAAAAAATGTGCTTTGGTAGCTGCTGCATAAAGCTTTCAAATATGTGACACTGAAGTACTTAGGAGCTAATACACTAACAGCATTCTACATATAAATTGCAGCACACACATAATAACTTAACTTACATATCAACCTGGAAGCTGTCTTTCCATTTGCTTTTTAATGGACCCAGCAGCTTCATTTATAATTTTTCATTCTCATTTCATTATGTGAACTTTCAGAGGCCACACTGAACACTGCCTGCAAGAAAAAGTGGATGGGGCATTCAAGATGTACAAACAGTTATTTCAAAAACATATATTTTAGACAGTATTCAAAATTTTTTGTGTACCAGAATCAAGGCATTACAACAGAGCCTGAGAAACAATTAAATATTTTCTCCTAGGAAAGTTTTAATTCCACACTATTCACTGTCCTTGTCAATCAGGAAAACTTAAAACATAGAACTATGCGGTTTCCCGTTAGGAAAAAGTGTTTTTAAGTACTCTTTTAAAACGTCATGTTACTCATTTCTGTACTTCCTTAATACGCTTTTGCATAGTTTTGGATATGGTCAGTACCACCATTTCTTTGCTCAGGGTTCAGTGTAGTGTAGAGCCACAAATGAAACAGCTTCATGCAAGAGAAATAATAATGGGAACTAGCACAGACCTTGGTGGTATGAGAAATCACTTACAAAATGAGGTGAATCTACTCTGTCTCTTAGTAACGCATCTCTTGAAAAAAAAAAAAAAAAGAGTGCTCAATACTCTGCTTTTTTAATCTAAGATGTTAGTTGATGTAAAAATTCCTGACTGTAAAGGGAGGCCTGTCACCATCATGCTTTAATTTTTGCCATGATGAATGTTTTATCAAAGTGCAACACTTTTCGCCTGCAAAATCCTGAAGAATTACTGAAGATGGTTTCCATTCAGCCTAGGTCTTTCCAGTTCTCCTCAAATGCCTCCCCACTGTATCTAACACTGTCATGGACAAAAAAGGCTTGACTTGGGGAGTTTTACTTCATTTAATATATTGTCAGTTAACACCAGCTTCTCATCATGTTCTAGATCTAGTATAAGGCTTGTTCATAATAAGCTGCTAATATTTATGTGGTATATAAACTTATTGATTGATTTGACTATTAGTGGTACATTTTATTGTTAAGATACCTTTTGCATTATACCTTCAATGTTCTGTTCTGATATCCCAATTTCCCAACAGTACAATTGTGCTGGTGCCTTTTATTTTAAAACAGTTAAGACCCCAGTGTTGTTTGCAATAAATATTGTTCTGTGCATATATATCTCGGCTGCTATTTTTCCTCTTTCAGAGCAATAGTTACATTGAGAGACAAAAAGTCATTGAATCATAGAGGGAAACTGAGGCAGGCATATTGAGGTGGAGCATCCTGCTACAAGTATTTGAGGGAAAAAAAACCACAACAAACCAACAACAAAGACTATACTGATATTCTCTCCTCTTCCAAGTCTCAGTTTCTCTCATGTTTGATAAGGGCTACACACAATCTATCCTCATTTATTTGGTAAAGCAACAGGTAGCACAGGAAGCTGAGTTCATATGTGTATTGGTTTTATCTGCTAATCCATACTCCATACTGGTTCTTTCCCACTACTTTGGGCTCCTACATTCTCCTGTGCTCTGGCATGTGTTGCCACAGGCCACAGTCCCTCCCCATACCAGTGTGGGTCACCCATATCTGCAGTCCTACAGGACTATCTCCTGGGATATCTGTGGCAACTCTCCCTCAGTAGTCTTTCTGCCTTAGCTTGGGTTCTCCACAGGCTGAAGTCCCTTAGGAGTGTGCCTGCCAGTGTCTCTCAGAAGTGTTCCTAATCCAGCATGTATCATCTCCTTCCTAGACTGTATCTTGAGTCATGTCCCCAGCTAGGCCCCCTCTAGGTTCAGGGTAAGAACTTGGCTAGTGATCAGCCCCCCTTGAAGAGGACTTAGCCATGGTATCCATCTGGGCAAAAACGGTTGCTAGGTGGACAATGACAACACAGACAGTGGTCCCTCTCAAGAGTGCAGCTGTCCAGGTCTCTGGCTGCACATAATGTCTCAGCCTGGCAGCCATACCAGAGAAAAGCAGAAAGAACACCTGCATACATTATGACCAGGTGAATCATTTACTCAGCCTAGTGGCTGAGCTGAAAGAGGAGGTAGAAAGATTGCAGAGTATCCTGCATTGTGAAAGAAAAATAGATTGATGGAGCAATACCATACCATCCTTGAGACAAAGCCTCAAGGGAGAGGTTTCACGAGAAGCAGAGGATCCTCTGCCTTCCTGTCACCTGGCAGAGGTAGGAGTCCTAAGAGAAAGGGGAAATGGAATCGGTTGCCCTGCTCGAGGCAACAGGCAAACTCACTCTAGGCTTCCCTCAGCTCCACATGTACCCTTACAGAACAGGTATATGGCCCTGGATCAGGAAAATCAGGTAACTGAGGTCACTGACAAAGGTTCCTCCAGGGACTGTCAAGGCAGTCTGCCCCATGCATTAGGACTGCCTCTGCTAAGAGCAAGAGCAGGATAATTGTTGTGGGAGATTCTCTTTTGAGGGGAACTGAGGACCCTATATGCCAGACAGACCCAACCCTCAGGGAGGGCTGATGCCTCCCTGGGGCCCGGGTTAGTGATGTTACTGACTCCCAGGCCTGGTGCAGCCCTTTGATTACTACCCACTAGTGGTCATGCAGGTGGGCACTGATGAGGTTGTCAAGGCAAGTCCCAGGGCAATGAAAAACGATTTCAGAGAACAAGGCCAAATGCTTGTGGGATCTTTTTCTCAGTTCCTTCAATGTCAGGAAAAGCTGAAAGGACTAGGAAAACACGACTGATTAATGTATGTCTGAGAGGCTGGTGCTGTTGGATGAACTTTGGGTTTTTCAATCATGGAGATGTTTACAGGGCACCAGGTATGTAAGCAAAAAATGGCATAGAGCTATCAACAAGGGGGAAAAGGATCCTCGGGCAGGAGTTGGTAGGACTCATTGAGAGAGCTTTAACCTAGACTTGAAGGGGGTAGGGGACAAAACTCCTGGATGATTTGATTTCCAGGACACCAGAGCTGCTGTCATTGGATGGGAGGACTCTGTCCTGCAGGGTCAGGAGGAGCAAGTGGAAGGTCTGTGGGTACGAATTAAGGGGCAGGCTGGAGTGGGTGATACAATTGTGGGGGTCTATTACAGACCTCCTGATCAGGACAAGGGAGGCTTTCTACAGGCAGATGAAAGCAGCCTCACAATTACAGGTCCTGGTCCTCATGGGGGATTTTAGCTACCCAGATATTTCCTAGAAGGCCTACACAGCCAGCCATTCACAGTCTAAGAGGTTCCTCCAATGCATTGATGATAACTTCTTGATACAAATGGTGACCAAACCAACTAGGAGAGTAGCCCTGCTGGATCTCATACTGATCAACAAGGAGAGTCTAGTTGAAGTGGTGACGGTCAATGGCAGCCTTGGCTGCAGCGATCACGAGATGATGGAGGGCAGGATCCTGTGTGGGAGGAACAGAACACCTAGCAGGACCACAACCCTGGACTTCTACCTGGCCAACTTTGGCCTCTTCAAACAATTGTTAAGGGAAGTCTCATGGGAAAGGGTACTGGGTGGTAAAGGGGCTCAAGATAGTTGGTCAGCCTTCAAGGACCATGTCTTGCAAGCTCAGGATCAGAGCATCCCAATGGGTAGGAAATCAAGTAAGGGATCCAGGAGACCCATATAGTTAAACAAGGAACCGCTGGGCAAACCCAAGTGGCAAAAGAGAATCTATGGATACTGGAAGGAGGGGCTGGCCACTTGGGAGGAATGTAGGGCTGTTGTCAGAGGATGTAGGGAGGCAACAAGGACAGCTAAGGCCTCCTTGGCACTAAATCTTGCAAGTGAGGTCAAAGACAATAGAAAGGGCTTCTTCAAATACATTGCAGACAGAACTAACACTAGAGGCAATATAGGCCCACTGCTGAATAAGGTGGGTGCCCAGGTGACAGAGGACACAACAAGGCAGAGGTACTGAATGCCTTCTTTGCCTCTGTCTTTACTGCTGCAGACTCTCCCCAGGAGCCCCAGATCTTTAAAACCCCAGAAGAAGTCAGGATGAAGGAGGAGTTCACTTTGGTAGATGAGGATTGGGTTAGGGATTAGTTAAGCAATCTGGACATCCATAAATGGATGGGTCTGAATGGAATGCACCAGTGGGTGCTGAGGGAGCTGGTAGAGGTCATGGCTAGGCCACTCTTCATCATCTTTGGTACGCCGTGGGCAAGAGGAGAGGTGCCTGAGGACTGGAGGATAGCAAAAGTCAGTCCAGTGTACAAGAAGGGCAAGAAGGAGGACCCAGGTAACTATAGACCTGTCAGCCTCATCTCCGTCCCTGGAAAGGTGGTGGAACAACTAGTTCTTGGCACTACTTCTCGGCATATCAAGGGTGAGGGGCTCATTAAGAGCACTCAACATGGTTTCACCAGGGGGAAGTCATGTTTGACCATTCTTACAGCCTTTTATGAATAAGTAACTAGGTGGATAGATGATGGTCGAGTGGTAGATGTGGTTTATCTTGATTTCAGTAAAGCATTTGTCTCCCACAGCATCCTCGCAGAGAAACTGAGGAAGTGTGGTCTTGATGGTCAGGTAGTGAGGTGGATCATGAACTGGTTGAAAGGAAGAAGGAGGCATTTGTCAGAGATGTCTAGTGATAGGACAAGGGGCAATGGGTGCAAATTAGAGCACAGGAGATTCCACGTAAACGTCAGAAAAAACGTCTTTAATGTGAGAGTGACAGAGCACTGGAACAGGATGCCCAGAGAGGTTGTGGAGTCTCTTTCACTAGAGAAGACATTCAAAACCTGCCTGGATGTGTTCCTGTGTGATGTGCTCTAGGTGATTCTGCTCTGACAGGGGGGTTGGACTAGATGATCTTTTGAGGTCCCTTCCAACCCCTAAGATTCTCTGGTTCTGCAATCCTGTGATAAAGCTAAAGCAGAATGAGGAAAAAGCATACTAGGAAATATAAAATAATATTTCAAAAGCTTTTCTAAAAACATAAGCTGAGAAAAACAAAGGTAGGTTTAACTTGGAAAAGCTAGGCTAATGCATCTGATAAAAGCAAATCTGAAATGCTGGCATTTAACATGACACACCTTTCAGAAACTGTAACATTTGCAAGAGACCATAGACTGATGATGGAACTGAACATAAGGGTAGAGCACTCTGAATCAGAGATAAACAGTCACTTTTTTTACACTCTGATGCAAGGTGGATGCTTTGCTGCCAGAAAGTACAACTGAATTTGAAACCTGCAAATCACTCTGAAGACTGTTGAATAGAAGCCATTGCCAGAGTACTTCAAGGATTGACAAAAAAAGGTAAAATTCAAAAATCATATATAAAGAGGGATTAGGATAAAATGGAATATATGGGCTAATTTATTTTTTTTTATTTTCAAGATAACTGATGCTATGGAAAAAGTTCTGCAAAAAATTATCTGAAGGGTGGATGCCAATAGTGGGGCAGTCTCTTTTCAGCGGTGTCTTGTGATAGGGTGAAGGGAAATGGCTCCAAGTTACAATACAGGAAGTTCCACCTCAATGTGAGGAAAAACTTCTTTACTGTGAGGGTACTGGAGCACTGGAACAGGCTGCACAGAGAGACTGTGGAGTCTCCTTCTCTGGAGACTTTCAAGACCTGTTGGGATGCATTTCTGACTGACCTGCCCAAGGTGGTCATGCTCTGGCGGGAGGGGGAGTTGGACTTGATGACCTCCAGAGACCACTATAATAGAAAACTTTTCCCTTTAAAGAATAGAGTGGAGAAATATTACATTTACAACATAAATCCTTTCTGACTTGTAATTGACAGATTACCAATTGGTTGCTCAAATGCCAGTACTTTATCTAAATTTCTTTATTGTCATATTTCTCTTCTCTGCCAACATCTGAGCTTCCAAAAGGGAACTTTGAGAAAAAGGATCCAGGAAATCTCTTCATATGTTTTCATCACCTTATAATGTGAATACACTGTACCAGATTGCTTGTGCAAAGACACAGAAAAGCAATTAACTAAGGAGCACTTAAGCGTAAGGGTTTGTTTAGTAAAAAAATCCAAGTGAAACTTTAGGCAGGTACAGGAGTTATTATACTCCGTGGGCCAAATCCCAAGAACTCTATGGCACTATTTTAGCTGATCATTTTGTGGTTGGCCTCAGCCTCCCTTATGTGGAATTGCCTTACAACAGCACAAAGGCTAGTGCTGACAGCAAGGGAACATTGAAACAGAAGCGGCATGAAAAATATTGGTACTTCCTAGTTCAGCAAATATTAGCAGTACATTTTTGACTGAAATGGAGTTCTGCCAAAATGTCTCTGCTGAAACCAGTACCTGAAAAAGTAATTTTAATACTGCTTTGCACTCAGGAATTTGAAACAGTTTAGGGCAGGTGTACTAGTGTGGCATCTTTTAATGGCAGCATTTCTCAATAGCTGCCACACCATGGCATCTGCAATAGAACAATGTTTTTCTGTTTTGAAATGGAAACTATTTTGTGTCTTAATTATCAGAATGGTTATTGTAGCCTTTTATTAAGCACAAATTACTGCACAACATCTACAAGGCGAAAATTGTCATAATCTCAAATCTAACCTGACAATGGAGTATTTTACAAAGCCACTTCATGACTGCATTAAAAGAATATTTAACAGAAAGGGAGGAGGAGGTACCTGGATTTTACTGCATTTCTTGCCCTCTCTGTGAGAATGCCCCTGTCCTTTGTAGGCTTGAAAGGATTGCAGCACTTAGTGCTGTTAAAAATATACTGATGAAAAAAAAAAATGAGCAGAGCTGTTTTCAGTTGATCAGTACTTGTTAATTTACAAGAGATATTACGAAGTTCTGAACTGCAGGAAAAAAGCAAGTCTTGGTACTTTTCCTGAATCTCTGAGTAAGTCACTAGTTTTGTAGTCTCTGTTTTCACCTTACTTGCCAAACACAATTTAGAATAAGCTAGTCACTGCTTTTTCTTCCTTGCTTCTTTCATGCTATGATAGATAAATATATATAAAGTGGAACCAGCCATTTTGCTAGCAAGTAGAAGGCTGTGGCATCAAGCATTAGTATCCATCTGATACAATTCACAGTTGAAACTTCTTGTATGTTCTTTAAAAAGAGGACATAAAATTCATTAAATGTTATTTATTTTGGAGGAAAGTATGGAAGAAAATGAAATTCAAACCAGCAGTTTTGAAATACAACCAATGGCCCAAGTTCTGTCCTTACCACATGGGCCTGAAGGACCCTGATGACAGACATAAATGAATGGATTAAGCATTCTGCACTTCTTTCTTCATTAGAAGCAAGTGTGAGTGTAGGGTGAGCCTTGCATATCATGAGGGTTTGGTAGTCTGGTAGCCTATGCAATCTGAAAGCATTCTCTGTTCTGTGAATATAAACAAAGGAGTTCGTATCCCTGTGCAAGAAAGACTGCTTAGTCTTTAGCCTATACAGATTTGAAAGACAGGATAAAATGAGGAAAAGGGAGAAAATAAGGAAAAGAAAATTTTAAAATAAGTTATTTCCACTGTGTCCTGTATGAAAAGTAAGGAAATTAAACTAAATTGGAGCCTTTGTATCAATTATGATGCACAAAGCAGAAGTCCATGCATCACCAACTCATACTTTGGCATCTACTTCTGACTCAAGCCCAAAGGATAAACTGTTCTTCATAAACAATTCCTGACAGTCATCAGGCCTTCATAACCTTGTTCTTATGTTCCATCTGAGCAGCTCCTATGGGAGTCTCTGCATGGATAGAATTGACATTACTACTGCTACTGCTGACACCACCCAGCCCTGGACATCCAGACCATGCAGGACCTCTTCAAAGGACCAGAGAGTCACAGACAAGAGCCTGTGGGTTGATGAAGTAGGTGTGATGTTGTTGAGGTGAAAGAAAGACTGAAGTCTTAGTTTTGGGAAAAGATTATTGGTAGGATAATAGGGGATGCCAGTGGGAAAAAAAAAGTTTGGGTTCCAGACTTCTGCAGAGGGAGAAAAAGAGTTTATGATTAGGATTTAGTCTGGGGACATTAGGAAGTATGGGAATTGGGATGCTCGGATATGGAGCTTAGAGAAGCATGATGTGTGAAAGGATGCTGAGAAATGTGGAGCATTAGATTAGATTTATTTATTTATAATTTCAGTTACAGAAGGAGTTCTTTTGGATGACAAATGCAACTAACAATTTACCAGTTGATAGATCATTCAAAAATTCTATGAGAAGTGAGAAATTTAATGCAGGTAACATCTCCATTGTTAGAATGTTCTTTCATATAGTGGTATAAATCTGATTCTTGCCTGATAGTTCAGGTGGAACCCCAAGTTAGTATTAGCTGTGGTTATTTGAAAGTTCAGACGCTAAATACAAGGGAAAAACAAAGATGCCAGATTAGAAGCCAGATTTCCTTAAGGTACTCCAGCAGCTCTGATATGAAGTCAGATAATTTATTCTGACCTTCAGATTTGAATCACACTCAAAACTTCTAAGAAAACAAAACGAAAACAAGTTGAAAACCTTGAGTGAAGATTCTGTTAGCTATCCAAGCAACCTGCTCACCTGTTCTATGCTATTTTCCCAGTGAACACATTTTTCCTAATGTCTAGTCTGGTCTTCCCAACCTGCAATATGTGACCATTGCTCCTTATTTTCTGCCTGACATTTGTTTGAGTCTGTCATCCTCATAACTAATCTTCAAATGATTATAGTTCTGTCTTAGCTCCTCCACCAAACTTGACTAGAGTAATTTCTTTAGGCACTTCTTGCTCCTGATGTGCCTTGTTCCATTTTCTCCACATTCCTTTCAAACTGGAAGCCCCAAAATGGACAAAGTATTCTGGACACAGCCTCCCCAGTATTAAGTGGGCAGACATAATAACTTCTCTCAGTCTGCTGACCATACTCCTCCTCTTTCAACATACTGTGCATTTTGGCTTACTTATGAGGACAAACACTTCTAGTTCATGTGCAAAACCTGACTTTCTCAGCATGCTTGCTACTCAGACCATTGTTTCCTGACTGTATAGATTTGTGGGATTCATTTATTTTTCACTTCAATTGCAGAATTTTGCAGTGCTTTTCCCTCACCCACATAGCTACATTTCATCACAAAATGCAAACAGGTTGGTCAGAAAAGATTTGCCCAGAAGGACTCCCTGATTGCTATATTATGTTTAACATTTTTGGAAATTTGCTAGGATGTCCTCTATTATATTTCCAGGGACTGAAGAGACACTAATTAGAATTAGGTGTCCCTCTTGCCTTAACAAAGACAGGCATAATGTTAATCTTTTTTCCAGTAGTCAAAGACCTCCCATCAACACCACAATTTTTCACTGAGTATGGCCATGCAAGTGTCCCTGTAATCACATCTGTGAGTTCTTTCAACACCCTTTGACAGGTCCCATCCGGCCACAGAAATTGTAAATTATTGCAACTTTCTTAAGTAGTCCCCAGACTGTTGCTTTCCCACTGCTGACTTTCTCTCTTCTGAAACCACATGTGCATGTACAAAGGTCAAGGAGCAAGTTTCACCTATGAAGGTTGATGTTAAACTGATGGTACCTTGTCTTTTCTATATTGTCCATAAGGGAGGCTGTCCCCCCTTCCAACAGTAGACTATACTTTCTCTGAATCTCCTTTGGCTGCTTGACTCCTTATAGGATCCCTTCTAGCACTTCTTTGTATCTCTTACTAGTTTTAGTGTCAACTGGAGAAAATTTTTTTTTTCATCTTGTCCCAACATGGCCAAGCAATGTCTGCATCTGCTGACTCCCCTAATTTCAGTCTATGCAGACCCTCTCTGTTATTTTTATTACAGAGGAAAATCTGCTAAAGAATTGGGTTATTTATTAAGATATACTAATACTATAGTTCATAGGTTCACTGCTCCCTTGATTGAATATTTTATTGTTATCTCGTGTCTGTAAATTATGCTTATCTCAAGCCAACTTAATGTAAACTTGCAAGTATCAACACTTAGTATCTAAAATAGACAACCCAGTGATAAAAGAGGAAATTAAAAAGTCTACATTCATTCAAATTATTCTAAGGTTGCATCAGAACGTCTGCCTTTCCATCATTCAAGAGAGACTTGCTCTCTCTCAATAAACTATACAGGAATTACACTGTATATTTTCTCTCTTTTAGGGGACTATGTTGGGTTTAATAGTCAATCTTTCCTCTGAAGTCTTTCAAAATATCTGGTTTAGCTTAATATTTCATCCCCTAGATTTATTTTACTTTCTCCTCAAGTAGGAAGCAGTCTAGCCAACCTCTTATTAGAAGAGGTTTCATTCCGTAGATAAGTAAATCTTTTTTTGTTGTTGTATTTGTTATCATTTAGAAGTTAATAGAGGAAAAAACAGTTCTTTGCTTCAATGTAGTGTTAAAACTCTGATCTCCATCTTCCTCTTCCAGTAATTGTTTTACATTCTTCACTGTGGAAAGAACAGTTCATCGAACCTCATATTCTACACATTTTTCCTTTACATTAAAAACATACATACTACAAACAGCAGCAGACTTACTGTATGCAGTGTATAATTGGATTTTGATTGAGACCAGACAAAACAGAAGTCAAATTACTTAGGGTAAAAAACCATCAGGATTGTTTGAACCTCACAATATTCCTTTCAGGCATGTTGTTAAACTGGTTTATATCCTCACTATAAATTAAAGAATGAATAATATGAGGTGTGTTCTTACTGTTGATCAAAATGAGGATGACTGATTAATTGAAACATATTATAGAGTCAGCCTGTAGACTGGAAGGTCTCTGTTATGATACAGTGTGAAGGTGTCAAAATGATGTTTCTGAGTTTGGTTCAGATGTGACTGCTGATGATTATATCTACTATAGAAGATGGATGTTATATATAAAAAAAGGCTATACATTTTTGTGTGAAAGAATCCTTACTTTAATCAGTCTTTGATATAGAAATATAACAGTAAATAAATATGCTCCTTAAAAAAAAAAGATAATTGTAATCTTAAACTATACTTGACACAAGAAAGGTAGTAGATTTCTGAATTCCAATTAAGAACAAACCTTATGGCAAGTAAAAGCTTCCCTCTTGCAAAATCAGATGGCAGCTTTCTTCGTTGCTCCAAGAGCTGTGAAAAACTAAAGGTTTTGCAGTAGTATAGTTTAATAGTTCAGATTCCTGAATAGGAATGAGAAAGGTGGAGGGGAGATGGATTGTCTAAACCAGAAAAGGTGTACATTAAGTACTTAGGCATTACTCAAAGATAAAATTAGTAAAGCTTAACCAGACATCATCTTTCAACTTGGATGGCAGGGAAGAAAAGGGATATACAGGGAGTTATGATAGTTAATATAGATATTATAGATAATAGCGAGAGAGATGTAAAATAGCTATTTGTGCCTTTTTTATGTTCAGTGGGAAAAATGATAAATATGGACTCAGGACTAATGGTACAAGCAAAACCAATATCGTATAGGTGGCAAACATCTGTCTTAAAGCATTCAACCTGAAGACAAGCATCTAAAGAATATCTATAAGAACACCAAGACATAAGAACAAGTAACCTAAGATCTTGTTGAATCCCCATCATTTAGGTCTGCATTTTTTAAAAGAACGCATTATACTTATGGCCTACTCTGTAACTAAATAGCTGAAATATAGGCAATAAGTGTAATCAGTGTAAGTCTTTTGAATAAGTCCAGAGAAACACAAATACCAGTAATCTACAGTAGTATCATAGTTAATGATGCATATTTCTCTGACATATGAGAACAGCATAGCATTAGGCATTATATAGAATCACCCAACCACAAACTTTGGATCAGCTCATCAGTGATGACTTACACAACTAGAACAGAAGCCATCCAATGTAGTGTGATATTTTTAAAGGTGTTTTTTTTTTCCTCATTTAGGTGAATATACAAAAAAAGCATGTTTAATAAAGGCTCCTGGGATTAAAGTAAATTTATACTGATGGCAAAAACAGTGATACAAGGCTAAATCAATCAATTAATTAATCAATCAATCAATCAATCAAACATTTATAGAAAAGTGACCCCACTTAAAAAAACAACAAACAACTAACTAAACAAAAAACCTCCACCAACAAGGTTTAACAAGGATACAACAAAAAAAATCACAGGGAAAGTCATATTGTCCAAGTAAAAATGGAAACGAAGATACTCTCCTTTAAAGCACTTTAAAAGGGTACAGAGAAATATAAAGATTGGAAAAAAAAAAAAACATGTTATGAAATGTGAGAAAAGGAATTTAGCATTCATATTGCTGGTACTGATAAAAAAATAAACCCCAGATATTAAACAGGGCAAATCAAAGAGATTGAAAAGAAGCCTAGAAAACCAAGTTAAAAAAGAATCCCCTCATTATCTTGAATCATAAGGAAATCAGCCAGCAGTTCACATAAAAGGAATGGTATTACTTCTATCCAGCATACAAGTCAGGCCCCAGGAATTTTACATTGTAAAACATTTCAGCTTCCTTTAACTTTCCTTCAGATTTGGGACTCAAGGTTAGAGTGGGACCAAGTAATCTCTTTTCAAGGGATGCAAATGTAGTTTCTATTCACAGCAGATTTTTTAAATGAAAGTGAAGTTTCTCACACAACAAAGATTCAAAGGTGCTGAGGTTGTAAAAACATACGAAATATTACAATGTTGTGGGAAAGTTATGGAAGTTACAATTAACTCAAGTGTGCAACTGTTTGCTGACTAGGGATCCCAAGAGAGGAAAAATGGAATTATTAGAGTTGCAGTGGTTTGTAGTACAGACATTAGAGAAGGACCAAACTTGATGAGCATTTGGGATTAATTAGAATGAAAAGCAGCATACAAGGAATCAGTCATTAGCAAAATGTTTTTGCTCACTGTCTTTAAGTCAAGATACCAAAGCAGAGATACCACTTCATTAAAACTGTGATGATGACGTTCCACAACATTTATTGCACACATGTATGTATCTCACATAATAAAGCATAAAGAGATTTTGCTGTTGCCATTTCAGAAAAAAAATTAGATTTACATAACATTTAGAAAAATTATGAGGAAATTCCTGAGGGCATATTTTTACAGCCATTATGCGATCAACAGTGACCATTCAAAAGCCATGATTTTTTTAATCTTCAGTTATATGAACTTGACATGAAATTCAACAAGACCAAGTACAGGATCCTGCACTTTGGCCACAATAACCCCAGGCAGCACTACAGACTGGGGGAAGAGTGACTGGAGAGGCCTGGCAGAGAGGGACCTGGGAGTACTGGTTGACTGAACATGAACCAGCAGTGTGCCCACGTGGCCCAGAAGGCCAACGGCATCCTGACTAGTATCATGAATAGTGTGGCCACCAGGAGTAGGGATATAATTCTCCCCCTGTACACAGCACCACTGAGGCCTCACCTCGAGTACTGTGTCCAGTTCTGGGCCCCTCACCTCAAGAAGGATACTGAGGTGCAGGAGCAGGTCCAGAGGAGAGCAACAAGGCTGGCAAAAGGACTAGGGGAAAGTCTTACAGAGATAGGCTGAGGGAGCTGAGATTGTTTAGCCTGGAGAAGAGGAGACTCAGGGGGGACCCTCCCACTGTCTTCAACTACCTAAAGGGAGGTTTTAGTCATGTGGGGGCTGGGCTCTTCTCTCAAGCAACTAGAGATAAGACAAGATGGGCATGGCCTGAAGCCCCTCACCACGGAGGTTTAGGTTGGATATTAGGAAGCACTTCCTCTCTTAAAAGGTGATTAGACACTGGAATGGACTTCCCAGGGAAGTGGTGGAGGCACCCTCGCCGGATGTGTTCAAGGAAAGGCTGAGTGTGGCACATAGTGCCTTGGTCTAGCCGATGTGGTGGTGTTAGGTATTAGGCTGGACTTGATGATTTTAAATCTCTTTTTTGGCCTCAAAAATTCTATGATTCTGTAACATACATCATATTCTTGCACACAGACAAATGCACATTAAATGAATTTTTACTTTGCACTCAAATAAGGCAGACAACACCACCTTTAAATGGTTATTGTGCTTCTTATCTTCACTACTAACATGGTGGATAAAATACTGTTTTTAAAGAAAACAAAACAAAACAAAAATCAGGGTAAACTATTTAAAAGAAAGCCAGTAAAGAACCTATACTGAAATAGTAAGGTAACTTCTTACCAGGTAAAAAACTCCTGTCTTTGGGAGATTTCACTATTAAAATCCTCATGACATCAGTTCTGCATTTTACCATAATTATTTAGTAGGCTTGTTGTTCCTGATGACTGGATAATTTGAGAGATTAGCAGGTCATTTGTAACCATGGAAATAATGTTGCCTGCATATCTAATAGACTAATTTCCACATGAAGCAAGGCAGTAGTTGTTTATTTACCTGCTTGTTAAATGCTATTTTGAACTACCTTGTTTTCCTCAGGGGAATTGTCACTCGGTTTCTGAAAAGAAAAACAAAAAAGGCAAGCTATATCTTTACACAGCTACAATGAGTGTACACTTTCCTATATTTTCTGTAAACGTATATTTAGCCATATTTCTATATTCAAACTTTGTTTTTATTATTTTCTTTTACATTTTATGTAGAGGCTAACAGTGTTAAGGATTACTTATTTTAAAGAAAATCCATAGGATTAAAAAATTTCCAGTTACTAGCCTCAATACACAAGGCTATAGATTTATGATTGAGTCAGGGTAGCTTGATGGTAGTTACAATTCACTAGCCAATTGATTGCATATATATGTTTCTTATTCTGTCCCATCTGTGAGACAAAATGTTTAATTCATCTTCATTCCACCATAGAAAATACTTTTTAATTATTATTTTATTTAATTATTACTTTGTTATACTAAAGGATTCTTATGTTAAAGAGATCTGGGATATCAAAGGATTTGCTCTTGTGTTACTTGATGTAATCAAGATTAAAAAGATCTATTGTTTACATGCAAGATGTATAACATCTATGAAGTAGTGTTCAAGCAAACACACCTTAAAGGTCACAGAAAATAAGAGTCACACAGTGACTCACCTATTTTCTCAAGTATTTTCTCCACTTTCACAACTACAACATTGTCGTCATAACTTAGGATCAAATCTTTCTTATGAACACCCTAACAAACTCCCAACAGATTAAGCTCACATTCTATTATATTCATTCTGTCAGTAATTCAACTAAAATCTGTTAATTTTTTCCATAGTACTTCCTTAATTTGAAGTTCATGTCATGGCCAGCTGACAACTAGATGTCTTCATCTTCACTAAATTCGAAGCTGTCTAAAAGCTATCATCAATCACTTGTTAAAATAATCATACTCTGTTGACATCTTAATTATTTTAATAGGCAAATTACACAGCAATGTGATGTTGAAATATTAAATGAAAAATATGCTCCAAAATTCACTTCCCAAGCTTTCCCAATTTTATTAGGACTTAGATATAAGTATTAATAAGGTCCCTCCAGGCTAAACAGTCCCAGCTCTCTCAGCCTGTCCTCATAAGGAAGATGCTTCAATCCCCCAATCATCTTTGTTGCCCTTTACTGGACTCTCTTTAGTAGTTCCCTGTGTCTTGAACTGGGGAGCCCAGAACTGGATGCAGGATTCACTAAGGCAGAATAGAGGGGGAGGTTGACCTCCCCCAACCTACTGGCCACACTTCCTAATTCATCCCAGAATATCATTTACCTTCTTGGCTACCAGGGCACATTGCTGGCTCACAGATAATTTACTATCTACCAGGACTCCTAGATGTTTCTCAGAACTGCTTTCCAGCAGGTCCACCCATAACCTATGTTGGTCCATGTCATTCTTCCTCCCCAAGTGTAGGGCCCTATACTTGCCCTTGTTGAACCTCATGAGGTTCTTCTCTGCCCAGCTCTCCAGCCTGTCCAGGTCATGCTGGATGGCAGCACAGCTCTCTGGAGTGTGGGTCACTCATCCCAGTTTAGTAACATCAGTGAACTTGCTGAGGATGCACTCTGTCCTCTCATTTAGGTAACTAGGTCCTGGACTGGATATGAATATGTTGAATAAGATGGGACTCATCATGAGGTCCTTTCCAGCCTGAGCAATCCTGTGATCCTGTCATCTTATGGAAGAAGATAAGTGAGGTCAAACACCAAGAGATGATGCTTCTAGAGAATATGTGAGACTAACATGTCATTTCAGCTTCTCCAGAAGTTCAGGCTTCTTTGGATGGTGGACCGGACTTACTCTATTTTTATTATTCCATAGCTTTTTTGTCTTTCTTTCCTGTCACTGTATTATTCTGAGGAACAGATGTTCTTCTTTCCTCCCATTTCTCTCTCTCCAATCTACCATAATAGTTACTGCTAAATGTCTTATCTCCCTAGCAGCCACTAATCCGAAGGTGGGGATGGAAGGAAAGGAGAAAGGACTGAAATCTGGCTAATGGGAGACAGAATTAGAAGTGGTGCCCACCCCACAATATGTTCATCTTAATATCTATCTCAAATATTCACCATGTGCTGTGTATATAGGGAAACAGGGATGAGTAATCCGTATTTTCATAATTTTCACTTCATAATATAATTTGCTTTATTATTAATTTATATGTAATACGGATAGCGGATGACAAACCATGCTACATTCCCAAAGTATGAAGAAAATGTAATTTATCTATTTCCTTCCAGTCTATGCTTTTTAATAAAATGATACTGCCAAGACTTGAATCTACATTCAGTCCTGGGAAAGATAAAGAATCTTCATGTGTTTTAAGGAATATTTAAAGCTTTGAGCATTAACCAAAAGAACATTGACAATTTATACCTGCTGGAGAAGAGATAACTTAAGTTGTAAGTAACCTAAGTGGGGTTTTTTTGTTGTTATAACGGAGCTAATCTCCTACAAGACAAAAAAACCCCACACCACAACACCCACTTAAATCAATTACGTGATTTATTTTGTGCTGTTTGAGTCTCTTGACACCATTGACATATTCTGTAAGGTCTTTATTGTCTTTTTACTATCTTTGCTCACAGGTTGACACCTAGCATAGCACGGGTATGCAGTATCACTATAATATAATTTTAAAATTCCTCTTCTGTCCCTACTAGTGAATATTTTGTTTTAAATGTTCCAGGCAGGGATTAGCTGCACACTTTTAGCAAAATATTTTTTATAAGAGCTATGTTAAACTTTCATTAAACAAAGTATATCTATGTCCTAATATTTTATATATGTAACTTAAAAAAATATACATACACAGAGGAATTCGAACTTACTATACATTATTCAATAACAACTTTCAAAGAACTATATGCTGGCTTCAAACTTACAATAAAAGGCAGAAAACAACTATGAAATACATTAAGAAATTAGGGAGCTGCAAAGATTGAAACGCAAAGATAATTACATATTTCAATTACTCTTATGTACACTGAGTAAAATTCAAGTCAAGCTGTGATATGGGATTTACATTTTTAGACATTATAAATTACCGTTTTTCAAAGGCTTAGAGAAACCACAAGAAGTAAGGCAAGCCCAGAGTATCACACTAGTTTTAGTTGAAAACAGATCTTTCAGGCTTTATATGTACAGCGAGATCTCAGAAATCTTCCCACATCTTTTCACCTCCATCCTCTTTCTCAATATATTCAGATTCTCCAGGAGGAAAATCATGTGTGGGAAGGGAACTGTGAACACTTTGAAAGTTGCAACCAGAGAGCTGGGGAGATGGGTTGGATTCCAGAGAACACTATTAAATGAAATGCAATTGCCTCTTTTTAAGTGAACTTTTGAATTGCTACTTTGCCGAGACAGTGATCAAAACATATTCAAATTCTACATCATGTAGGAATAAATGGGTTAACAAAGTTCAATGAACAAGGGAACTTCATAAATGTGAGAAAGCTAATTATTATGAAATTGAAAGGGTAGAATAAAAACAGACTTCAAATTTCTGGGGAAAATAGGTCTCAAAATCCCAGAGTGGCATCTGAACATGAAAAATGTCAAGGAGCATAAAACTGGCAATTCAAATTAAAAACCACAATAACTCAGATTAAAAATATGTTGAGAATCTGTATGTTAAAGGTATAAAGGCTCATAATAAAATATTTTTCAAAAAAATCAAAAACAGAGGGCTTCTCAGAGAATGAAAGAGATCAGCATATGATGGAAGCATATGAGGAACACTCATACAAAAAGGCTGCATAAGAAGATTGCAGAAAAAGCAAGTGAATTTCTGGAACTCTGATCAATTCAAAGGCAATTCAGAAGATTCCCACATCAGGTTTTCAATTTACAGCACGAATTTAAGAAAATACTCCCAATCTTTCATAACTTAGATTAAAAATAAAAACATTTTTTAAAAAAACCTGAATTAACAGCTACACTGAATAGGACTAAATAATTTTCAACAGACATGTAAAGAGCTCTGATACGAAGCTATAGGGATCTTTGCTATCATGTATAAACTGTTTCTTAAATCAATTCTTGTAGGCAGAGTAATGGAAGGTGGCAAATACGACAAAGCATTTTGAAGGGCTTTTGCTGAGAACTGAGGATTTGAATGACATGTACCAGTTTAACTGGTAAAACCTATGCAAAGAGAAGGCAGGTAAGACACAGATAGATGCAGTTAATACGGGTATTGTAGAGGAAAATCATCCTTAAAAACCTATCTGCTTTTTCAAACTGTCACTGAGTAGGTGGATAAGTAAAGAATAGTAATATTTCTAGTTTCAAAAAGCTTTCAACAAGGTATCACATGAATGTATTAAGTTTGGACTTTGGATGCTCAATATAAGCATAAATATTTGGAAACATGAGGAAGTGATATTTTCAAATAATTCCAAATTACCCCACAGAGTAAAAATCAAAGCTGTCTATAAAGAGCTCAGGAGGATTTCTCCATAGTTGATGACTCAAAGATAAAATGGTATATGAAATGCAAAATTAGTAAGCAAAGAATAAATCACACAGAAGGAAAACAGACAAACAAACCCTGCAAAACTTAGTAATACCTATGAGATCATAGTCTCCAAATTGAATATGCAGGAATGATTCCATCAATCTGCGCAGATCACTGAGAAAATATGTTTACTGGGCATAGGTAGTCAAAAAGGAAACAGGGTCTTGGGGAATACCCCGGTGGAACAGAGAGTGGAAAAGCGACTAGAGAAGTTCAGTAAATAATCTGGTCTGTTACAATTAAAAATATTGTCTGGGATTTAAAACAAGAGCATGGCAGAACTAGAAAAAGTTAGAGATAAGAGTAATACATGGATTATTTGGCATATGTAATTGCTTCCATATAAACTGTAACTAAGTACAGAAAGGTATGACTGAAGAATAGGATCAAGATCTCTCAAGATGTCTAGCATCCCGCAAAAGAAATTGTGAATGTGGTTAGGAAGCATGTTTATATTTTTACATGAGAACTCTGAGCTGCCCTTAAAAGCTCATCAGATATACAATAAACAAGCACTTTTTCCTTCACACAGAACAATGCTACAGTGTTGAATTCTTTGCAACACTGGTTTTGGAGTTCAAAGACACAACTGCGTTCAAAAAAGAGATTCAACAAATCTTTTGGGCATTTACTCCTGTAGTGGATATGAAATGCAGTAGTTCAGGTGTAATTTTTACAGGAATTCCTTAAATAATTAATTACCAGGAATGGATAATTGACTAAAAAGAGGATTGTCTTGTTCTTGTTAGGTTTCCCAATTGGTGTTTGCTACCAATGACACAATGCCAAAACATGTGGAACTTTGGTTTGATTCTATAGAGTAGTTTCAGAATTTTTTATTTTACATGAAATTTGTAAACAAGCCACAACTGAAAACAACAATGTTAAGCATAGGCAGCAATGCAGTTTAAATGATTGGGAAATGCCTTTTCAACCATTGTTCATATGTAAACCCTAAATTCTTGTATTATTGAAGAAGTTTGCAACCCAAACTTTTATCACAATTTCTCCCTTTCATGAGGTAATGAAAGAGCCACCTATTTTTTAGGGTGATACCTATCACTCTGAAGATGGAAAATAGTCTTTGTTTACAGTAAAGGAAATCTAAGGAGATTAACAGTGCTAGATAGCTAATTTTCAGATATCTACACTGTATAAAATTAAGCCTATTCAGAGAACTTATGCTTTGAAAATGTGACTGAGAAGATGAAGATAAACCTGATGCCAAGCGGATACTGAAATAGGTGGAAACTAGGATCTCCATGGATTCACTTTGCTAGGATCTAAACACTTCAATCTTGTGAGTCAGAGATTTATAGAACAGTAACTTTATATAGGAACTTAAAACACCAAACAGCTGTAATGAACCATGTGTAGCATTGGTTCTTTTGCTATCTCACATTATGAATATCTCTATCAAGACACTTGCTGGGACAGTAAAAGAGTACCCTGTAGCTTGGTCTCATCTTTCTGAGTATTGGTCAGCAGGGCATGAATTATGAAAGTTGGGTGTCCTGGTTTGAGCCAGGATGAAGCTCAAACCAGGACAGTTGGGACAACATAAGAAGGATAATGGAAAAAAATATTGTCATTTCTAAGTAAAGGAACTAGGGAAGATTTGAAATCATCTTAACAAAATAAAAATCAGCCTCTGGAAACTATGGGCAAACTATTTTCTATCCGCTTCAAACACTGGCTGTAGTAAGGTTAAAAGTCAGCGTCCAGACATGAAAACCACAATAAGAGAAAAAAAAAAAAATTAAAAGTGGAAAGTTATTTATTCTGTTTGTGATGAGTCAGAAAAATGAAAGACATCCTGAACTGTAGAAACAGTATTCAGTACTTGAATTATGATTATTTCAAAGTTTGGTGATCTTTTTTTTTTTTCCTGACAAGCTAAGATTGCTACCTGTGCAATGTGAAATGAAGAAATAAAAAGATCCAATGCTCCTACTACAATAATCAGGTCATCTGAATGACAAAAAAATATATTTCTAACTACTCAAAACCAAATCATCTAAATTATTTGTATTGACAACACTGTAGTCACTTCATCTATTCCTTAACCTTGCTTCTGATTCTCTCAGTGATGTACTGTTGGAAAAAAACCCACAAAATTTACATTTAATCAAGACAGGAGATTTTTGTTATTTTTGAAGTGAAATGGTATGAAATGTGTCCTTTACAACTTACAATAAAATTCACTCTTGGGAAGCAGCAGTCCTAGAAATCACTAGGGCACAACTTTGCTGCAGGTTTGATACGTCAGTAACATACACTTTTTGTATTGTACAGCAATAAATTTTGACAAATTGAACTCTGGCTATTTCATGCTATATTTTCATTCTATGAATGATATTATAGATCAGTGAAGCTCTGCATTGCTTCATACTAATACTTCTGAGTGAACATAACTTCTCAGTTCTGAGAGTAGGATAAAATTGCTACTACTTTTACAAGAATCACGGAACTGTAGAGGTTGGAAAGCACTTACAGAGGTGAGCTATTTCAGCATGCCCAGTCCAAGTAAGGCTGCCAGAATTGCATTCTCTATGGCTACATCTGTACTAGTAACTAAGTGGTCCACATGCAGCACGCAGCATGGGTCCACAATAATTCACACCACTTCGTAGTTATCCCATCACCTGACAATATTTAGGCTCACACCAGCAAACACCTTTCTAGACAGGAGCTACAGAGCAAGACAGTAACTAGAACTAGACTAATGACCAGGGGCCGAGGTGTGTTCCCAATAGTTGGCAAAAATTAAATGGCCCTCTTAGAGAAGGAGAGGGAACTTCATGGAATCATAGAATGGTCTAGGTTGGAAGGGACCTTAAAGATCATCTAGTTGCAACCCCCCTGCATGGGCAGGGACACTTCCCACTAGATCAGGTTGCTCAAGGCCCCATCCAACCTGCCCTTGAACACCTCCAGGGAGGGGGCATCTGCAACCTCCCTGAGCAACCTGTTCCAGCATCTCACCACCAATTTGGCTATATGAGCTCAAACTGTGTTGTGCAACTTGCTTGTGGGTCCACAGAAGAGCCTTTCAGATTTTCTAATCTCCAGAATAGTCTCAGCCAACTGGCTATCTGAGTAATAGGATAACTTCTTTTCCATACTGCCAAACCTGACATTCTTCTGTTTTGTTGACCTAGTTTGATCAATTCCATGCTTGCTGACTTGGTGCATTTACTATGTCGTTTGCATAAGATTAGTATAATTTGTCACTGCACAAGTGTTTTTTTTTTATTTGTATACATGTGTGTTGTACATCTTCACTGACATTTCTTACAAGATAGTACTTTTGCATTTCGTGGAAAATTAGTTGTACTAGTTAATGTTGTTTGGAGAGATGATAAATTTATGCTCAGGGCTGCCAACATTCTCTATTTCCTCTCATATGAGGACAGATTTATTCAGACACAATCCTTTGAATACTAGTACTCTCAGTAATACTTTTTTTTGCAATAAATATAAGGGAAACACAAGCTCTTTCCTCTCATATAATAAAGATTTCCTTATTTTCCCAGTGCCAAGAGAAACTTCCCTTTCAACCCTCCTATGTCTATATCAGTATTACAACAACAACAACACTGATGCAGTGTCCTAAATTATTAGCAAAGATTGTAAACTTTCAAAATCAGAACTTTAAAAAAAATAATAATTAACTTATATTACAACTAGTTCAGAGAAATTATCCCTAAAATATAATTGGTTGCCTGTAATGCAGAGATTCAAAAATGCACCTGGCTTCACTGAAAAAAGATAATGAAACATTTGAGCCTCATATCCTGTCTGCCTTTCTGAGCTGTCTTTTGTTTTTCCAACTGGAATACTAAGATCACCAATTGTCCTGTCTCACTCACTGCAAACAATAATTTCCTTAGAAGTAAGATTCAACTGTGACTCCACAAGAAGTGGCTATAAAAATATTACCCTGAACAACCACCTGTCTCCCACAAAGAAATGGGTTAAAACTTTTATAGACTGTAACTTTCTTTTCTGAACAGTACCACCTTCCTTCATCAAAATCAGTAAACAGTAGAAATAATAATGTACTCAGTATGTCCACACTGGGAAGCCAGAAAGATAAAATTCCACATGCACACAAGAACGCATTCTCAGCATTAGCAGAATGAAATAGACATCAGATAAGTGAAAACAGATGTTGTTAAACTGTCAAGGGCAACAGACGTAGTTATAAGACAAGTTCTGAAATGGTTAGACTTGGTTCCAGGTTAGGCTGTAGCACTTGATGTTACTCAGGCAGAAACACTTCTCTATTGTGGACTAGCGAGTGCCACCTTTACTGTAATATGTTATTAGGTATTGCTCTCAGTGAGGCTACCTCTGAAATACAGAATCTGAATCATAGAATGGTTTGGGTCAGAAGAGACCTTAAAGATCATCTAGTTTCAACCCCAATGCCACAGGTAGGGACACTTCCCCCTAGATCAGGTTTCTCAGTGCCCCATCCAACCTGGCCTTGAACTTCCAGGGAGGGGGCAGACACAACTTCTCTGGGCAATCTGTTTCACTTCCTCACCATCCTCATAGTAAATAATTTCTTCCTAATATCTAATATAAATCTATGCTCTTCCACTTTAAAACAGTTAGGTCTTGTACTTTAGCTACAAGCCCTTGTAAAAAGTCCCTCCCCAGCTTTCCTGTAGGCCCCTTCAGGTACTGGAAGGCTGCTATGAGGTCCTCCCAGAGCCTTCTCTTTTCCAGGCTGAACAACTCCAACTTTCTCAGCCTGTCTTCACAAGAGAGATGCTCCAGTCCTCTGAGCATCTCTGTGGCCCTCCTCTGGACTTGCTCCAAGAGGTCCATGTACTTCCTGCATTGAGGGCTCCAGAAATTGACGTAGTACTCCAGGAGGGTCTCACAAGAGCAGAGGGAGTGAATCACCTCCTTTGACCTGCTGGCCACATTTCTTTTGATGCAGCCCATGACGTGGTTGTCTTTCTGGGCTGAAAGTGCACATTGTTGTCTCTTGTTGATTTTCATTCAGTACAAGGTTTTCTCGTGTCAGTGTGGCACTTCAACACCTCAGCACATTGTGACCTCTGAATATAATGTCTTTGTCAGGTATTTTGATAACTGCTTTTTATTTGCAGAGATAGCACCTCATTGAGTTGTGTTCTGAGATCAAGATTCCCTCTTGCTTTTAGGGGCTTTAATATCATAATAAAATAGTTTTATTTTATTACTCAGCTTAGAATCTTTTCACTCATCCTAATTGGTTTGGTTTATACTTGGGTTATACTTCCAAGGTTTTTTAGTATTTTTTGCACTGACTTGGACATTCTGCCTTCTCATTGTATCAACAAAGGAAGTTGGGCACTTAACTGGGGACTGATAACTAGGCACATTTCTAGCAAACTAATATTGCCTTGCAAATTTTATGTTAATATGTATTTTAGTAATGTTGTTCTTGTTTCTTAATGCAATAGACTTGCATTTAAATAAGCAGTAAAATACTTTAAATTAAATCCTTGTTGAATATGGTTGCCTTTTTTCTATGTCCATTTAAATATGACCTGATTACAGACCCCAAAATATGCATTTATATGAAATGTTCTCCTACATTCTATAGGTATTTGAAATCTGTGCAGCTGATAACAATTCATTTGATAAAGCAAACTACAAGTACATTTTGGGAGAGTTAATTGGTTTCTTGTAAACATACCTCACACATTGAGGATGTTAACTGCAGCTGGGAAGAGTAGGAGTAAATAGACACAAAAAAAAAAAAAAAAAGAAAAAGCTAATAGTGTCTCTTCCCCTTCTTGTGATTTGTATCATACTTACAGTAGAATTCCAGGAGTTCAATGAACAGCTAGTAAGTCACATCAGTATTTTCATGTTTTTGGACTTTCTCTGGTATTACTGCATGACACCATTTGAATGGCACCATGATAATGTCCCAGAACATCTCTGTGCATTTCTCTCGGTCTCAAACAGTGTTTAAGACAGCAAAATTTACTTTTGTCTCTGGTTTCATGGTCAGAACTATACTTTTATGGTTGAAAATGTTTAGAAACATTAACAAAGATATTAACCATAACAATTTTCAAGACAAACAGGAAAGTTTGGAAAACCTGATATAATAGACACTGCTTTGCACATCAGGGAGTATCAAGCAACTCTAAAAATAGAGTGCGACTAATACTGCCTAGAATAACATGCCTGAATGAAGAATACACATTTACACAGCTGGCTTTATATGACTCTAACTCATGCAATAAAGCAGAAGGAAATTGCCTCTTCTGTGGTTTTATTTTTTTTTTATCAGGTACTCATTAAATACTAATTAATTCAAAGTATAATTGTGTATCATGAGTCATTTCTAAGTATGCATATTTATCCTTTTTGAAAGAGCAATTATCTTCTTGAGGTAATGTACAACACCAGTGAGCTGTGCAGTGCGTTAGTAGTCTCATTTTCAGCAGTTGCATAACCTTTTTCTTTTGGGTCTTCAACCAGTGCCAAAGTAAGAGATCCTTCCTGTCTGGACATGATAGAAACTGAATTTGGTCATAAGTTGCTAGTCAAATACTTAAATTCTATTTAGACCAATAAAAATTCCACCATTTCTTTCATGCCGTTTCTTTCATCTAGAAAGCTCTTTCTCTGACTCTCATATTTATTTTTTTTCCTAAAAAAAGTCATAGTGTAATACTTCTGTGGGTGTCCTCTTGTTCTAATTTTTTTTCTACACAGTATCTATCCAGAAAGACTCAGACAGTGCATTTAATTTAGTTCTTCTGTAGCAAGTCCAAAATGGAATTTAATCCTGTGTCTCTTATCTGTAACATTTCTGCTCCCTTGAAGAGTTTTCTCTTTTCTTCAATATATTAGAATACTCCCTAGAATTATAATGATAGTGATCTCATTTATGTCCTTTTCTCTAATTATTTCATACCTTCAGAAATTACAAGAGATCTTCCTACCAACAGCATTATATAAACACAGAACTTTTCTTCTAAAAGTAGAGAGGAAACAGCAGTCAATCAAATACTGTTTCCATGAGATTCTTTTGCTATTTTTCTACAATCCTTTACAGCTTTGTGAACAAGAAAAATAATATTGTTTGTAAAGGTTGTAATTTTAAAAATACTAAAAGAACCTCACATACAGTCTGAAACCTGCCAACTGCTTCATAATTATTCTTATTTAAGCAATTTACTTTTTCTGAACTGTTGACTTGCTCAGTGTAAAAAAATTATTACTACAGGAAACCACAAAACAGAGGAAAAGATTGTTATTTCTCATTTGCTTTAAGAGCTGAAAGAAAATTAACTAAATTTCAGTTCATCAGTGACTACCTATATCCTGTATGGTGGTCTTATATTATTGTTCTTGTCCCTTTTATAAAATTCATCTCTGGTTCTACCACAACTCAAAAAAAAACACAATTAGAAAGAACACTAAGATTTATATGTGTGAGGCTTTTTCAGCCACTGTTCAAGACTGGCAAAATGGCCCTCTTTGAAGATAGAGTAAAAGTGACACATAATTGCTGCCCTTACCTTTGTTGCTACTGACACTTGAATCTGAACCCTCCTTGGAGACCTAAAAACAATTTTGATGTGACAATCTGAGAAGTTACCATTGGTATTTTACAAGTACAGTAAGGTCACAGATTTTGACCTATACAGAGCCAAGTAAACCTCTGGAGGGCATTGTGTTTTATGGGGAAAAAAAGTTTTCATTTATTTTCAAATTACATATTTTACTGCAACACAGAACAGAACAAAAGCAATGAAAAAAAAATTCATTTTACAGTAGAAAGAAAAGTAACAGCAGCCCAAGATATGTTTAAAGCAGAAGCTTTTTTATTTCTAGATATTTTTTTTCCACATTATCTTTCAGAGTCATAGCTGGAAGATAAAGCAAGGATAAAGAATGAGGAGTGATGAGAATTCCTTTTAGCATATACAAAGTTGCAAAGTGGTAGGTGCAGTCTCATATATTTCTTTTTGAAAACCCCCCAGAAGTTGAAAATATATCCCTATACTTTTTTCTTATTTTTGGCATTTAGTACTACTTAAAAGGTATGAAAGGGCTAGACACTAGTCCTTCAGTGTAAATCCTAGTTTAGTCTTAAATAATAATGATATAGATATGTAATCTTTTAATCTTTCTCTGGATTGCTTTGAAGTCAACAATTAAAAAAACTATGTCCCAATAGTAAATAACAAGGTTCTGTTCCTGATTAAATTTCAATATATTATCCAGATATCATCCACGTTTGTTCATTTGACTAGCCAATTGGCAGGATTATTTTTTTTTAAGGCAATTACCTCATAAAAAGGGTTTGTTCTCAAATACATTCCTTCTAATGTTGCTGTTTATAAACATGTTAATGTTTGGGAAGTAAATTGAAATTTTCAGAAATTACTTCCTAATTTGACAGAAATTGAAGTGAAAAAGGCAATGACTCTTGTCCCTTACACTGAAGAGCATCTTATGTTGTTTGTCTTCTGTTCTTCTAGGCAGGGACTTAGCACAGTGTCGTAGCACAAGTGTCTGTCTCTCAGCCTTCTTATTAACAAGGGATGTGCAACTGCCATTAGAAAAGAGATGAGATTTAAAAATGGTTCATTTTCCAAGCTACTTTATAAGTATATGAAAACATTTTTCATTAGATAGAACTAGAGTATTAAAGTCCACAGATAAGATTTCCAAAGGCATTTCCCATTATTATATTATTGTTATTATTTTCCTGTTAATTCAATAAAAGGTGCTTTTTTTTTTTTTTCTTTTCACTCTTGTGACATATTTTCCTTGTTCTAGGCAGGATTAAGAGTTGTCACCCTAGGCACCAATGTGACACATATTCAAAAAATTACAAGTATTTATTTTTTGAATGTTGCGGGTTTTTTGTTTTATGTATATTAACATGGTACAGTGTCAAATTAGGAACTTCTGTATTTATCATGTTCAGTACATGTCAAGAACTACAACATAATGGATGTATTCAGATAATCTGGTCACATAACTGTGAAAATTTATTCATAATAGAAGAACTACAGATACTATGTCATGTCTTTTAACAAGACAGACTTGAAAACCAGGATCTTGCAAAACCAATAAAATTCATAATATTTTTCAAGATATATTGAAAAAATTTCCTTACAAAAATCTTTGCATTAAGTTTTCTCCTTTTTCTTCTTTTTATATGCTGAAAAAGAAAAGAGGAAAAAATACTATGTTGTTGTTATTATTAGAACTTAAACATAATGCATCTATTGCATATTAACAATTGTTTATTGTTGCATAAGAATCTTGATTTTTAAACATAAAATTATTACATGGAAAAAAAAAAACAAACTACCTTCTAACAGAAGAAAAAATTCAGCTGAGACTCATGAGTGGAAAAAATACATATGTTATTTCAGCATCTATTAGTTCATTACAGTATGTTACTCCTTTGAATATAAGAAATTACCAAAAAATCATATATTTTCAAGATTAATTATTAACATATTAGGCCCAAGGTATATGGAATATTTTTACATACTCTGCACCCTGGTGGCAGTTTCACAGATAAACAATCAAAAGAAAAGGAAGGTGAATCACAGAATCAGAGAATCTCAGGAGTTAGAAGGGACCTCAAAAGATCATCTAATCCAACCCCCCTGCCACAGCAGGATCACCTAGAGTACATCACACAGGAACGTGTCCAGGCAGGTTTTGAATGTCTCCAGAGAAGGATACTCCACAACCTCTCTGGGCAGCCTGTTCTAGTGCTCTGTCACTCTCACAGTAGTTTTTTCTGATGTTTACGTGCAGCCTCCTATGTTCCAGTTTCCCCCCATTGCCCCTTGTCCTACCACTAGACATCACTGGAAAAAGCCTGGCTCCCTCCTCCAGACACTCGCTCTTAACATATTTGTAAAAACTGATGAGGTCGCCCCTCAGTCTCCTCCAAACTAAAGAGGCCCAGCTTCATCAGCCTTGCCTCATAAGGGAGTTGTTCCATGTCCGTGGCTCTGCGCTGGACTCTTTCAAGCAGTTCCCTGTCCTTCTTGAACTGAGGGGACCAGAACTGGACACAACATTCCAGATGCAGCCTCACCAAGGCAGAATAGAGGGGGAGGAGAACCTCTCTTGACCTACTAACCACACCCTTTCTAACACACCCCAGGAAGCCATTGGCCTTCTTGGCTACAAGGGCACATTTCTGGCTCATGGTCATTTCACCAGTGAAGTGAAATTCTCTCACATGCTTGTCGAAAACTAGGAAAGGCCTAAAGAACTTGAGAATCCTGGCCCATAGCCCAATATGCTAGACCACAAAATAAATACTGCACTTTGTATATCCACTCTAGACAAAGTGTTTTAGTCTACATGACAGGGCTACCCAGAACTGACAGGATATTAATTCTAAAATTGATCCCCATTGGTCTTTTAGTCAACTATATATTAATTGTCCTGCAAACCACATAATGCACAATTTTCATCTTAGATTTATATTTCATCATGCACACATTACTTTCTGTTAAAAAATGTTATGGTGCTGTCTGAGAGGAGGTTTGGGGGATTTCTGCAGTTCAGTGTTGCTGCTGATAGCAAGGACCCTTCCCCAGATAGTTCTTAATCTTCTTAAATGAGGAGAGAAGGGTAAGGTGGTAAAGGCAAGCGGGGGAAAGGCTGAAAGGGCAGCAGGAGGGCTGAGTCTGTCTGCCCCAGGCACTGCCCCATTCTCAGCATCCCCCAGCTGGGCAGCAGAGTTGACCCACTCCCACCACTCTATTGGCTTCATTGCTTGCTGAAAGCCCATCCCCACCATGCAAAATTGTAAATAAAATGTCGTGATACTGAAAATAATTTACCTGATTGTTAAACCCCAATAATAAAATCAGAGCTACTCCTAGTGTTCTGCAAATTATAAGACTATTGCTCATGTGTTTACTTAAAAAAAAAAAAAAAAAAAAAAAAAAAAAAAAAAAAAAAAAAAAAAAAAAAGTTGAGAGGAAAAATCAAATCCAAATTAATTACTCTTCATGTAAGACTGGCATTGGTAGATACAGTTAATTTTCATCTTCTACCAAAGAGATTAGAGTTCATATCTCAAAGGTAATTCAAAGCCCATATTTCAAGGAAATAATTCCCTTCTGTTGAGAAACAGAATTTGCTTAACCTACAATGAAAGAAGGAGTGACACAGTGAGTTTAGTTAATATAACAGGTTTACGCTTTTCATATATTTTTCCACTGAAATTTCCTTCCTGCTTCCTGTGTTTGACATTTTAAGGATTACATTTATTTGAGTTTTTCAATGAGTCTCTATGGCAACAGAAAAAATGCCCAATCAAAAGACTTTACCTCCTCTGCCTTCTTGCCTATTCAGTTAGCAGAAGCTGCAAAACAGAGAACGAGAAACACTGATTCTTTTAAGTGTAATAATATTGTGTGATAAAGTAGATGGAAATTTTCTGTATATTTCAAGAGTATTAATGATCATACGAGTTAGAGAAAGAATTAATTATCTGTCGAGTAACAGCCTCAGCATCAAAAAACTTTTTCTTCATAATTAAATATTTTATTTTGTATTAAAATGAATAATTATTATTTTCTTTTCTATTATACTGAAGAATTAGTATTTTACTTTTTCAGCCAGTACTGGGCCATACTGCAATACAACAGCAGGTACAAAATATTTATAATGGTTTTTTATTGTAAGCTCGTCATGAAATGCCACTTTTCTGACAATGTATTCAGTAACAACCAGCAACTCCATTATCACAGCTGCAAAGTAAAGACATTTGTTAATAAATTGCCTGAAGTAAATAAAAAATTGAGGAAGTCAGAACAGATGCACACTAGTGTCAGGAAACCATGGCAGACTACTGAAATCTGTCAAAAGGATTTTAGTGAACAAATATTCTTCTGGCAAGACTGGCTTTTCCTTCTGTGATTACTTTGCTCAGATGATCTGGTCAGCTTAGCTGAAACAAAACAAAGAACAAAAGGAAGGTAATTGTTGTGGGAGATTCTCTTTTGAGGGGAACTGAGGACCCCATATGCCGGACAGACCCAACCCTCAGGGAGGGCTGATGCCTCCCTGGGACCTGGGTTAGGGATGTTACTGAGAAACTCGAGGCCTGGTGCAGCCCTTTGATTACTACCCACAAGTGGTCATGCAGGTGGGTACTGATGAAGTTGCTAAGGCAAGTGCCACGGCAATGAAAAGAGATTTCAGAGGACTAGGCCAAATGCTTGTGGGATTGGGACCACAGGTGATCTTTTCCTCAGTTCCTTCAATGGCAGGAAAAGCTGAAAGGACATGACTGTATAAAAACCAGCTTAGAGGCTGGTGCTGTCACATGAACTTTGGGTTTTTCGATCATGAAGGTGTTTACAGGGCACCAGGTATGCTAGCAAACAATAGCATAGAGCTATCAACAAGGGGGAAAAGGATTCTTGGCCAGGAGTTGGCAGGACTCATTGAGAGAGTTTTCAACTAGACTTGAAGGGGGTAGGGGACAAAACTCCTTAATGATTTGATGTACAAGAAACTGAGCCTGTTGGTATTGGATGGGAAGACCCTGTCCTGCAGGAGATAAAGGATCCTAGGGCAGGAGTTAACAGGGCTCATTCACAGAGTTTTAAACTAGATTTGAAGGGGGACGAAGTTCTAGCTGGGTTTAAACTAGTGGGGCAATGTTCTACTATTAATGAAGACCAGAAGTGCTCCCGCCTCCCAAGTGTGACACCAGCATACTCAGCTTGCTCCCTGAAATGCCTGTACACCAATGCACACAGCATGGGGAATAAACAGGAGGAGTTAGAGGTCTGTGTGCACTCTAAGGGCTGTGACCTGGTGGCAATTACAGGGACATGGTGGGACAGCTCACATGACTGGAATGTGGTCATGGATGGCTGTGTCCTTTTGAGGAAAGACAGGTCAGCGAAGCGAGGTGGTGGAGTTGCTCTTTATGTGACAGAGCAACTAGAATGTATTGAGTTCTGTCCAGAGGCAAATGAGGAGCAAGTAGAAAGTCTGTGAGTACAAATTAAGGGGCAGGCTGGCATGGGTGATACAGTTGTGGGGGTCTATTACAGACCTCCTGATCAGGACAAGGGAGGCTTTCTACAGGCAGATGAAAGCAGCCTCACAATTACAGGTCCTGGTCCTCATGGGGGATTTTAGCTACCCAGATATTTGCTGGAAGGCCTACACAGCCAGCCATTCACAGTCTAGGAGGTTCCTCCAATGCATTGATGATAACTTCTTGATACAAATGGTGGACAAACCAACTAGGAGAGGAGCCCTGCTGGATCTTATACTGATCAACAAGGAGAGTCTGGTTGAAGTGGTGACGGTCAATGGCAGCCTTGGCTGCAGTGATCACGAGATGGAGGGCAGGATCCTGTGTGGGAGGAACAGAATACCTAGCAGGACCACAACCCTGGACTTCTACCTGGCCAACTTTGGCCTCTTCAAACAATTGTTAAGGGAAGTCTCATGGGAAAGGGTACTGGGTGGTAAAGGGGCTCAAGATAGTTGGTCAGCCTTCAAGGACCATGTCTTGCAAGCTCAGGATCAGAGCATCCCAATGGGTAGGAAATCAAGTAAGGGATCCAGGAGACCCATATAGTTAAACAAGGAACCGCTGGGCAAACCCAAGTGGCAAAAGAGAATCTATGGATACTGGAAGGAGGGGCTGGCCACTTGGGAGGAATATAGGACTGTTGTCAGAGGATGTAGGGAGGCAACAAGGACAGCTAAGGCCTCCTTGGCACTAAATCTTGCAAGTGAGGTCAAAGACAATAGAAAGGGCTTCTTCAAATACATTGCAGACAGAACTAACACTAGAGGCACACTGCTGAATGAGGTGAGTGCCCTGGTGACAGGATATAAAGAAGGCAGAGTTACTGAATGCCTTCTTTGCCTCTGTCTTTACTGCTGCAGACTCTCCCCAGGAGCCCCAGATCTTTAAAACCCCAGAAGAAGTCAGGATGAAGGAGGAGTTCGCTTTGGTAGATGAGGATTGGGTTAGGGATTAGTTAAGCAATCTGGACATCCATAAATGGATGGGTCTGAATGGAATGCACCAGCGGGTGCTGAGGGAGCTGGTGGAGGTCATGGCTAGGCCACTCTTCATCATCTTTGGTACGCCGTGGGCAAGAGGAGAGGTGCCTGAGGACTGGAGGATAGCAAAAGTCAGTCCAGTGTACAAGAAGGGCAAGAAGGAGGACCCAGGTAACTATAGACCTGTCAGCCTCATCTCCGTCCCTGGAAAGGTGGTGAACAACTAGTTCTTGGCACTATCTCTAGGCATATCAAGGATGAGGGGCTCATTAAGAGCACTCAACATGGTTTCACCAGGGGGAAGTTATGTTTGACCAACCTTATAGCCTTTTATGAATAAGTAACTAGGTGGATAGATGATGGTCGAGCGGTAGATGTGGTTTATCTTGATTTCAGTAAAGCATTTGTCTCCCACAGCATCCTCGCAGAGAAACTGAGGAAGTGTGGTCTTGATGGTCGGGTAGTGAGGTGGATCATGAACTGGTTGAAAGGAAGAAGTCAGAGAGTTGTGGTCAATGGGACAGAACCTAGTTGGAGGTCTGTGACTAGTGGAGTCCCACAGGGGTCAGTACTGGGACCAGTACTATTCAATATTTTAATCAACAACCTGGGTGAGGGAACAGAGTGTGTCCTCAGCAAGTTTGCTGATGACACTAAACTGAGGAGAACGGCTGACACACCAGAAGGCTGTGCTGCCATTCAGCGAGACCTGGACAGGCTGGAGAGTTGGGCAGGGGGAAACTTGGTGCAATTCAACAAGGGCAAGTACAGAGTCTTGCATCCAGGGAAGAACAACTCCATGTACCAGTACAGGTTGAGGGCTGACCTGCTGGAGAGCAGTGTAGGAGAAAGGGACCTGGGAGTCCTGGTGGACGGGAGGATGACCATAAGCCAGCAATGTGCCCTTGTAACCAAAAAGGCCAATGGAATCCTGGGGTGTGTTAGAAAAGTTGTGGTTAGTAGGTCAAGGGAGGTTCTCCTCCCCCTCTATTCCGCCTTGGTGAGGCTACATCTGGAATATTGTATCCAGTTCTTGTACCCTCAGTTCAAGGACAGGGAACTGCTTGAAAGAGTCCAGCACAGAGCCACAAAGATGATGAAGGGAGTGAAACATCTCCCTTATGAGTAAAGCCTGAGGGAGCTGGGCCTCTTTAGCTTGGAGAAGAGGAGGCGTTTTTCAGTGATGTCTAGTGATAGGACAACGGGCGATGGGTGCAAACTGGAACACAGGAGGCTCCACGTAAACATCAGAAAAAACTCCTTTACTGTGAAAGTGACAGAGCACTGGAACACGCTGCCCAGAGAGGCTGTGGAGTGTCCTTTGCTGGAGACTTTAAAAACCCACCTGGACGTGTTCCTGTGTGATGTGCTCTAGGTGATCCTGCTCTGGCAGGGGGGTTGGACCAGATGATCCTTCAAGGTCCCTTCCAACCCCTAAGATTCTGTGATGCTGTGAAATTCCCTAAAATGGAACGGACTCAGGATATCGGCCTTTCCCCTAGAAAGTGTTTATTTGTATATTATATGTTTTAGAGAGCTCCTTAGAACAGACCCCCATTGTCAGAGCAGTGGCACCAGGCTGGACCCTGCCAGCACTTGCCTGCCAGCCTGGCATGGCAGGCTGGGAGCTGGACCACATCACGAGGCTGTAGCTGGGCCCTGTTTCTGCCACCCACTCACATCACTTTGCTCTGCACAAAGAGCCACGCATGGCAGAAGCAGATCTATTTTCTGTTCTAATCAAGCCTAGTGCTAACATTAACATGGTTATTCAGAGCTTAACCTCTTGAAGGTTGACCATCATTAATGAAAAGTCTTATGTACATGAAAATATATACTCATAATTAATAGTCTTTTCAGCAATGCAGAAACACACTGCAACGTTTTAGTGTGATTAAGAAAACTTTTATTTGGCATTTGGTACTCAGTGGACAGCTTCTCAGACACCTGTCAGTTTGGTTTCCAGTGAACCTTGACCATTATCAGCTGAGGATCTGCTTGGACACAGATGACCACTGTTTCTTAGGGGGCAAATAGATTAATTAACCATGGACAGACACATTTGTGTCCCAGAAAGATTTGAGGTCAATCACTTTGACTTTCTATTGTTTGCCCTTTTCAGGAAGGACAGGATGGTACAAAAGCAGGAAAGCAAAAAGCTGCACAAAAGATGAAATCTCAGCTGCAGTGTGCATGCTGTGTTTCTACTGGCAAATAATTATGGTTACTCCAGGTTTTAGACAATAAGGGAGCTTGAAGTTTTGCTGAAGTATTACCTAGAATGTAATGAAACACTCAAGGTAATGGTATATGTAAGGCCTGGAAAAATTACTTGGGTCATACTGCAAGTCCCGAGTAACTCCAGTTCACAAGTAGAAAAAAAGAAGAATGTTGATGATAAAGAATGGACTGAGCAGTATGTAGACTCCCTAAATGAATATTTGTCTCAAAACAGTTGTCCTGACAAAATGAACATTGTGCTTGGGTGGGCTCCCCAAATGATGAGCCACATGGACTCTGTTCTGACTCATCCCCTCGTTTGGTAACCACCCTGATAAACCAGGCCCTGGTCTCATAAGAACCCCTCCTTTCGTGGCCACCTGGATAGGCAGGATACTGTCCTTATTTGATAAGGAACAGTGGCATGCAAACGATACCCTGCAGAGGCAGAGTGCCATCTTGTGTAAGCCCTCTGTAAGATCAACACAAGCTTTGTTAGTTGAACCCTGTTGTTTTGACAATTTCCTTAAGTTTTGCTAAATTGAAATCCATTGCTTTGAAAGTACCTTTTTGCTAAGTTTTTCTATTTGTAATCCATCGGTTTTGAGAGTATAGTTTGGTGTGTTTTTGACAAGCTTTATAATCTTACTCAATTTTAAGTAAAGGTAGGTTTTGTGAGAGCTTCCTGGGTAATGGTCTTACTCTTAGAGTATCTCTCAGAGAATTCCCGAGCTTAATCTCACCGAGTGCGTTGTTAAAAGAGATTAATTAAGAGAGGAGGACTGGATCCAAATCTCCCTGGGTCGACCCCCACCTCTGGGGACCCTGAGCCATATCCACCTTGTGGGATGTGATAACATACAAAAGAAAAACTGAAGAAAATTTTGTGTGTGAAAATCTCACATCCTGCAAGCATTTAAAACAAACCTTGAATTCAATCAATTGCAAACAAAAACAAAAACTTAAAATAGTGTTGTACCTGTATCAGCATTATGTGCAGAGCCGAAGTGTGACTAAAACTTCTAAGCAGTGAATTTACATAAAAGAAAGGCAGTGGAAGACTCATTACATTCCTTTTTCCAAGTTTTTATTAAAAGGGAACATGTGAAGTCCAGCACATAAATGACAGATTGCTTCAGGACATCGACAGCTTCTTAAATAGTAACAAAAATAACTGGCTTTTTTTTTTTTAAGTGAAACATTTCCAAATAATAAATCAGTAGCTACAGAGAAAAATATCAGAAACTGAAAAATATTAATTCTATTTATTTAGATATATAGCCAGAGCAGAACTGGTCACGAAGAGTTATTACTGAACAAAATTTTTGACTGAAAATGTTGTTGCAAATTCAAGACCTATAAAATGGCTAGTACATGTAGATCAAGACACAAATTAGTATGAGGTAATGAAGGAGATAATCAAAGGCATGGTTATAATACAGAACTACAAAGAACTGATGACTTTCTCATTATCTTTTAGAAGTAAATTAACATGTAAATTATTATTAATGCTTTCCAGTGAAACCATGAATGTTTTTTGTATCATCTTACTTAGCTCACGAAGCCATGCTAATTCACAATCAATTTCAGTATAGTAATTTTGATATATAAATACTTAATCACACTGTAGCTATTCAGATACAGGGAAGAACAATACGAACACCTTTACCCACCTATTTTCATTCTTCCAGTCTGTCTTATTGTGGTTTAGCCCCAGCCAGCAGCTCAGTCCCACAGAGCTTCTCGTTCACTCCCCCACAGTGAGATGGGGAGAGGGTGAGAAATGTGTGAGTTGAGGTAAAGACAGTTTAATAGATAAAGCAAAGCTGCACACACAAGGAATTCCTCTACTTCCCATCACCAGGCAGTTGCTCAGCCATCTCCAGGAAAGCAGGGATCCATCATGTGTAACGATTACTTGGGAAAACAAATGCCATCACTCTGAACATCCCCCTTTTTTCTTCCCCACAGCATTTAGTGCTGAGTTCAACATCACATGGTATGGGATATCCCTCTGATCATTGAGATCAGCTGTCCCACCTGTGTCCCCTCCAAACTCTTGGTGCACCTCCAGCCTACCTGCTGGCAGGGCAGTGTGAGAAGCAAAAAAGACCTTGACACTGAGCAAGCACTGCTCAGTGACAGCTAAAGCACACCTGTTATCAACACTGTTTCCCCACAAATTCAAAACACAGTTTATAGGAGCTACTGTGAAAAAAATCTATCCCAGCCAGACCCAGTACAATCTCTGTCCTTTATGCCATACATTTAAGTCCCATTCAGGTGCCCCACTGTCTGAAGTGGAAACTGTTCCAGACACCTGCCCATTTTCTCCCATGAACTCTGCCACCCATGACCCCACTACCTCAGGTCATGTCCCCGTGTGATATGTCTAAGTAATCTGATAACCTTAGGAAAAGGCAGAAACAGATTCTTTAGACCCACCATATGAGCATTCTGATTACTGAAGGATGTCCAAGGCACTGAGCTATCATTGCAACAAGGCAGAAAACACCAGCTTCACAGGATAATGGGAAGGTGTCATTCTTTGTTTCCTCCACAAATTGGTTCTTGGAAGAAAAGAGGTAAAATGTGTAACTATTAATTGTCTCCACAATGATTTTTGAAGCACTGAGACAACTGCAAAGCAGGGCACAAATACCAGATATGATGAAGCACTTAAGATTCTCTAAAATACTTTAAGATGTGCTTTCCATCTAAACGAAGGAAATACACATAGCAGCTATATATGGGTACCCAGTTTTAAATAAATAAAAAAAAGTAACCCCAAGTCCTGTATTCCAACACCTCTACAACTATTCTGTCCCATAACAGGAAAATAACCAAGATAAGTGAGATATTCCTTATAAAGAAGGCTTGTCAAGGCATCCATCTACTTTGTAGAATACTGATGATAACCAACCTTAAGTTTCAATGTCATATCATTTACAATGAAAAATTTTGTTAGCCATGTGCCAGCAGCTAAGCTGTATAACTGTCATAGATATATAACATTTTAAGAACTTCCTTAAGCAATGAAGTACATTTGTTGTTGTAAATGAAGATTAAATGTAATAATTTCCTGTATGATCAGATTAGAAATTCAGTGTGTGATAACTCAAGGTTAAATATGCTTTTAATGCAAGACAATTGATCAGTCTGTATTTCATGCAGGTAATACTGCTCCAGTGGTCTTAACATAGGAAAAACCCGGATGCACACTTGCTTTGACAGTTTTTGACCAAAAAAAAAATAATAATTTTTTTTTTAAAAGTAGGAAAGTGTAGATATTCAGGGGTTTTGTTGTTGCTGTTGCTTTTAAAGAGTCAATGTTCACAGCCTTCCCAGGTCAATCTGTTTCTTAAATTCTCAGCTTGCACCATAGATTGGGTCAAGCACCGAGCGGAGGCATTCGTAATCTTTGAAATTAAATGACTGCCTCTGCAAGAGATCCCACTCCTTTAACAGCATGCAGTCAAGGGATTACTGGAGTGTTACTGCAGTAGACAGGCAAAGTCAAGGTATGAACTCCCACAGCAGAGTTTTATGGAAATGGCAATTTCAGCAGTAAGCCATACGGGTCACAAATGAGGTAAGTAAACCCAGAAAATCCTTTCAAGGCAACTACTTCCCTTAGCATTCTTCTACAGATTCTGAAACTGAGATTAGTGAAATGCTGTATTTTATTGAATCCCTAGAGTGCCATCATTTAATAGTATTTCACAGCTACAGTACATCATCACATTACATTATACTCTCACTGTCACCATGCAAACTACAATACCATGAAGTGATAACATAGTGTAATGAGACATCCAATCCAGTGTAATGTAATATACAAGAAAGTCAATGCAGCATAACTCCAAAATTACCCTCATTTAAAGGGAAACCCAATGAATTTTTCATATAAATGTACAGGTCATTCGCTTTCTCCATTTTTTGGATGTGTTTAATCTATGTGCATCTTGATACTTCCACAAAGAACTTAATGTTAGTCAGAAGCAATCGTATTTGCTAAGAAAGCCAAAATCATAAAATGAAAACCATTTTGTATGCAACTTTCTGAAAGGACTTTAAAAATCTTAGAAAAAAATACTTTTGCAAATAAAGTGCTAAAATAATCATACAGGAGCCTCAAGTTTCTCAGTGGTTGTATATGTAGCAATTAACTGTATTATGCCTGCAAAACTTAAAATTAGGTTAAGTAGTTGTTCAGTTTACTTTACTTGCCTGCCCAGACCTGAACTTTGACTTCAAATTCTCCTCTGTAAGATGTGAGGACACTGAGTATATCCTATAATGTAAAGAACATAAGCAATTCACATTCTTGCACTGTGATGTACAACTGTGGTAAGACATGAGTTAAAACAGATATGAAGACATGTATTAAGTCAATTTAAGAACCAGCTTTAAATTGAAGAAGCCTGCTAGTTTCTGTCTCACACATGCACATATTGATTTCCTTATACTTTGGTTACTCCTTAAGTTCTTATAGAGACAGTTTATCTAGTTTTTCCTAACTGCTGTTGGAGATGTAAGTAGAATCATAGAATGTCTTGGGTTGGAAGAGACTTCTAAATATCATCTACTTCAACCCCCCTACAATAAGCGGGGACATCTCACATTAGAACAGATTTCTCAGAGCCCCATCAAGCCTGACCTTGAATGTCTCCAGGGATGCCCCCCCCCATCACCTCTCTAGGCATCTTCTTCCAGTGATCCACCACCCCCAAAGCACTTTTTCCTAATGTCCAACCTAAATCTGCCCTTCTCTAGCTTAAAGCCATTACCCCTCATCCTATCATTACTTGCTCTTGTGAACGTCTTCCCCAGCTTTACTATAGGCCCCCTACAGGTAATGGAGGGTTGCTATAAGGTCCCCCTGGAGTCTTCTTCACCCTGAACAACCCCAACTCTCCCAGCCTGTCTTCATAAGAAAGGCAAAGAAAAGAGAAGTAAGGGAATTATGGATTTTGCAACATCAAGAGACAGACAAAAACTAGTGATAAAGCTGCTCAAGAAAAAGCTAATAAGGAGAAAATTAGTTGCAGATGGATATCTCTACACACTCTCCAAAGAAAAACATTCAAGTAAAACCAGATTAGAGAAAGATTATACTAACATTACATTGTTATGCAAGTACAATTTTCACTGAAAGGAAGCCTAGATGAAATCAGGCCCATACAACACAGACTCAACAGATGTCCTCAGCAGATTAATACGTTAGCTGACTTTGTTGTATCAAAAGGAATTATTTGTGTTGTCACTTCTTAAAGTCCTTCCTCATTTCTCCAGAGCTGTGTTAACCTGCAGCACATGCTCTTCCAGTTTACTAAAACAGGAGTTTTTCACCTTCTGTCAGATGAGAAAGGAACATATATATATATTAACAGAGGAGATAAAACTATGTACCTATGTTGCTGTCCAAACCCGGTTTTGGGTCGAAGCTGCCTTATCTCAGGGCACAATCGCCCTGTTTGTTTATCAGGATTTTCTGACACCAAATTGTATATTCATGACAGCCTTCCCCACTTATTTCAGTGTGTCCATTCCTGGCTTGGGGCCTACTTGCTTCCACTGGATATATAAACGATAGATACACTCCTCTTGGAAGCACAAACACAGATTATGTGTTTAAAATACCACTTTACTGTAAAAGTTTTTTAAAGTATTTGTGTGGGGAAAACTTAATATGTAAATGTACCTGGTCAGTAAAGAAAAAAAAAATAAATAAAAATACTCTAATAGTTTGTGGTAGAGAGAGCCCAAAGCCTTTCCCATATGGGGTCAATGAGATGAGTTTGAGGAAGGGGCCAATGACACACCTGGGGGAGGAGGCATTAGAGATGAAAGGTTTGGATGGTGATGCTGTTCTCATGCCCTCCTGGAGCCGGGGGTGAGGCAAGTTGTGGCAGCGGTGGCAGATCCAGCGCAGGTGGCACCAGCGGCAGGGACAGCAGGGGCTGCAGCAGCTCCTGCCTTCGTTCTTCTGGTGCCTCTGGCAGCCGAGCTGCCGTGTGCCTGGGCACAGGGGACGGCTCTTTGGAGTCTGGGCACGGCACAGGGGGCAGGGCCACTCACCGCTATAGCCCTGAAGAGCTTTCTTCCTTTTCTTCTTTCCGGACCATCTCAGGAGCAGGTCTGGTGGCAAAGTCACGACCTTTTATTTGGTTTTCTTTCTCCTCTCTCTTTTGTCTTCTTCTCTCTCCTTTGTGACAGTAGCAGCAGCAATGGGCACCATAACGACCCACAAACTATGATCTTTATGGGCCTGGCATTCCTTGCTGTGCAGTCCTAGACCGCAGCTCCCAGGCCTACGTGCAGCTCCTGATGAAGCCCCAGCCACGGCCCCTGCCCCACAGTATTGCCACCATTTATCCTTTATTTTTACTTTATTTTTACAGTTACGTCTCTCTATTACAGTCAATTTCAGTGAGAAATATACTTTTTTGGAGGCCAGTTCTCCACAATCCTATCCACCCCACAGCCACCTCCCACTTTCATGCATGTGAAGACACTTCCTTAGGCAAACTTCAGTGAGAAGTGTTTCAGTGAGAATTGGAGGGTCAGCAGCAGGACAGCAGGAAACAGAACTTGGCTTAGGGGAAGTTGTTCTATATCTATTAAAAAATTAATTTAAAATCGATATTATAATACAGATTAAGTAAGAACATGTTTTGGAAAAATAGTATTTAAAAGTACACCTACTCGTCTTTAACCTCTGTAAATATTGTGATCTTGAACACACAAAGTGATATTTTCATAGCATTTTCACATTTAACTCAGTCTTTTAACAGCTTCTAAATATCTGTTTTACTAATCTGAAATCATGACATTATTTGCTATTTCTTACTATTCTGCAAAACTTGTATAAGTAGCACTAAATTTGAACCAGATTTTCTGAATCTTGCTGAGATATATTAATTTAATGTTATTACTGTCAAGAATGAAATATGCTGCTAAACATGCTGTTTCACATCACAAAACTTTAGAGATGAACTGGCTTTGCATCAAACTAGCAAAGTTATCTGCAATCTAAAATCATAGTAAAAAAGACTTTTTATGGAATTTAAAGCTGCCTGTTCTCAAACAGAACAACCTCAGAACACGTGCCACACCCCAGAAAATTATTATTAATAACATTCTCACCTTTACTAAAAATTTTTCTGGAGTCAGATAATACTCTTTCCAAAAATCCATGTGCAGAAAACTTTTTTTATTTGCAGGTACTTGGTGTGGGGAGGGGTGGTTTAGTTGATTTTCCCTTCTTTTACATCATAAAATCAAAGTTTATAGTTTATTTATATATAATTATTTGCATATTAAGATATTCAGACTAAAATATGTTTGGATGGATAATTGCAGAAAACAAAATACCGCTAGAAATTGGTGCTACTTCAGGGCTCACTCACATGATACAGGTTTGACAGCTAGTGTTCTGCCATATGAAAAAGAGGTCCTATTAGACCTATAATGTCTTCAACAACAGATTTTGAAATAAAAATAAATGCAAATAGATAGTTATTTAACATAAGAAAACCAGCTGCATATTGTCAATTAAAACAACAGAACTGTAAAGACATGCAGGATGGAAATTCATCCTGCAGTGAAAAGGTTATTGTAGCTTCCATTTTGGGGTTATTCACAAGTACTTCCTGACTTAGGGCTTAGATAGCTTCCCAAGCACACTGCCACTCCTGTTCTCAGCACTTTTCCTTTTATTGTAGGTGGCTGAACTGCAGAGGTGAAACTGAAATATCTGTGGTGATTTTTCCTCCAGATTTTTTTCCACTGGCAGAGAAGCAGTAGACAAGTTATTTCTGTGAAAATATACTGTTTGAATGTCTAGAAAGCAAAACTATTTCTTTACCGCAAGGGATCTTAAATATTTTAAACTGTATTAAGGGAACAAGTACAGACTAACACAGTATTTGAAAATACATACATTTTCAAACAAATATACACTTATGTTATTAATTGAGTAAGGCTAAGAAGGAGATTATAACTATCAGAGAACCCTTTTAAAATTTTGTTACCATGGTCTAGAAGAGTTCCTGTCTGGAATGTAAAATATGTTGTCTAAATGATCTTAACTCTCTTACACCAAATGGCAGTATATTTTTCCTGTTCTGTCAAGACCTCCAACGTCCTCATGAGAAAGTTTTCTTTAGCTTTAGCTGTCCTTTATATCTCCCAAGGGATTAATCCTCAGAGATGAACATGGCCAAAGGCACTAGATAGAAAACATAGTTATTACTTTGGCAAGTTGTTAAGCCCTTTTATTTGGAATCTATCATTGCCTCTGTTGTTGCAATGGAAACCATTCAACATCATTGTAGTATTTGTCCCGTTCTCATTTCCTGGCATATAGCCCTTTTGTAAGGACTTCAGAGGCTAGTGTCCGTGTTCAAAAAGGCCATTTTATGTTTGCAATATGATTTTCTGCCTAGAGCCAAGCAAAGAAAGGGGAACGATATATGCTGCAAGTTTCTAAATGATATTTGGCTTTATTCTGCTCCATGCCCATACAGTTGTGAGGGCTTTGCTCTGCATATCTATCTCCTTTGGAAGAACTCCTTATAGCTTGCTTCTAGGAAACCTAGAAGGCCTGACTCATACATGGTAGAGCAAAGATACTGAGGTAGGAAGAAAAGAGGAAAAATGATACCGTGTGAAAATATAATGAGCTGATTAAGAACAGATCATCTTCTATACTAGCAAAATTCCCCCTGAAGCTTTTAGAACTGCATTTATTTCCAGTTTATTCCTTTTTCTCAAAAGCATCATCAACTCACAGACTTACAGCACTCCTCACCATACTAACAGAGACTATGAAATAGTTAAACATTTTTATTTATAAGAATATATGTACTGGTCTCTGTTGTGTATGTTCACATGTAATATTAAGTCAATGTGAACAGCCAAAAAGCAATCAGCTGGATTATTCATTAGTTTACACAAAGTTGTTTTTTTTAATCCATTCAGTGCAGGATGTCTTAGTCCCCATTTCTTAAGCTAATACAGTTTCATTTGTTTTTCTCTACTGTATTCCCTTTCATGCATGCCCTCAAAATCCTCCTGACATAGTGTAAACAGAAATCTTCATTTATAAATCATTATTTCCAGCTCTTATATGAAACAAAGATGTTATTTTGTAAGTTACAGTCTTTTATCAGGATGAATGACAGCAGATTTGAAAAGAGCGGAACCTATCTTTGTTTGCCTGTCCATAGCTGAAGTAATGGCATAGAGCAGTAAACCAATGTCTCTTAAGAGACCAAATAAATTTTCTTTCAGGATTAATGATCCACTGCTAGTGTGAAGAAGATTAAAACTAGAAGCAAAGAGACAAGGGAGCCCAGGGTAACCCCACGGTTCATTTCAATGGAACTTGTTTGTGAGCAGAGCCAAGAAGTCAAGCATTTGGGTAAACAGTTCTACATGAAATTACTCACTGAATGCTATCAGACGTTATGGTCAAATACATCTGCTGCGCTGTTAGGCAGTAGATAGAGTGATTTAGCACTGCATACAAATCATTGGGATTCTGTGTGTTGGTACCAGCTGAAAGGCTGGCAGCCATACGATTGCCAGTCGTCGTCACTTCTTCATTTACATCAAATTGATATTCAGACAGTGGCAAACAACCCTAAAAGTGAATTTATTGCAGCACAAAAGTCAATATTTTACAATAAGTGTAGGAATTCTGAAGCAGTAATTTAAAAGACTACTTTGTGCAAACCATTTACTACTTTATACACATCTATTCATTGCCACGGATACCTACAATCACAGCAATCTTGTGAATCTTCTTTATTTTAAATACTTGGTCTTTTGCAAAGTAAACTAACCAGTGTTTAGTTTAGTTAGTAAAAGTGAGTTTTTAGAGACCTCCTTGACTTTCCTAGAACAATTATTTACTGTACACAGTTCATTTCACTCTCTTTTTAATTTTCTTGAAACAACATTTCATTAGCACAACTGTGCTGTGCCATCAAGGAGTCAAATCAAACCATCCTATTTTCTTAGGAAATACCACTCTTGCAAAGAACTATCCTTCTGAAAAATAAAAGTAAATTGAGCCAACAGAATGAAGAGGAAAGAATGCTCAGATTTTTTTCTAGTTTCTTTGTAATATGTTAAACACCATCTGAACTTAAAATTTCAGTACCCTTTCAGTACTTGCTAATTATCAAAACACAGAAACATTCTACTAAGCACAAACACAGATGTAATAAAATATTCCCTTTATCAACAGTGTTTTTCTCTGGAAGTAGAGAATTCCTTAGACTTGGCAAATATGCAGATGATACTTGGTGTTCCTGTAATTCAAATATTACCATATCATATGACTATAATGCTTCACCTCTGTTGAATTGTCTCTATTTATACTATTTGGCTCTCATCCTATGGGTGAACTGAGTCTTCTACTTATCTTTTGCAACCAGATTTGTTTAACTGAGTTTTTATAAATTGGTGACAGCGTATGGTATTTGGGAAAAAATATCTTCATCAAACCCACAAATCTAGCTGTCAAAATTTCAATACTGTCCCATGGATATATATACTACCTGACATTACATTTTGTCTCCATGTCAAAGTACATTTTAATAAGTATTTCTGCAAGTAAAATATGGAAACAGTAAAAGTCAGCAATAATCCCTGTTTTCATTAGAGTTCTGCAGTTTGGGAGAGGGTACATTCATTTTGGACAGAGAAGGGAGAATTTCTCAGCAACTAATAATTGTAGCTCAGAAGTCTAATTATGTCAGTGCTGGCTCCTAGAAAAGATCAACTGATATAATTGATCTTGTAACATTTAAAGGCTCTTCATTTCAAGCCTGTTTTATTGCTGCCTGGCTACAATTATGTTGACCTGAAGTGAGGCCAGTGCTGGAGTTCAGAGCTCAGAGGAAAATCAGTTTTGCATGTAACCACTTCACTTTTAATGGAAGAAGTTGCATGGGAAATTAATTTTCATGATCGCATTAAGTTAAAATGCAGAAACTATTGTGGGATTCACTTGGATAAAATTGCTCTAGCTGCTGGAAAGAGAAGTGCCAGTAATGATATTTATTAAACAAAATAAGTAACATTTGGAAGCCATGGAAACCAGAGGACTAAAATCGGTAGATGCATAAAGTGCAAGAGGGCACCAAGAGCTTTTAAGACAATAAAAGGATTTAAAGTACAAGGACAGATTAGATAAATTCATAATAATTTTTATCCAACTTCTATCCTATTAAAAACAGCAAAGTACAATTAAGAGAAAATACCAGAGTGTATAATCAAAGAAGTAAACCTTCAGCCCTGCTGTAGAAGGGCATTTCTATCCTTTGAATTTCAGCCTTGGTTAAGGTTCCATTCTTTATATAATTGAAAGAACAATTTATTATCTCAATAGACTCTAATATAGAACTAAATATAATCGAATAAGAAAATTTAAAAGGGAGTATGAAAATATCCTCTCTAGAATTAAAATTTGTGAAAAATGCATGAAAAATATAGAGTTAATTGTGTTTACCGTCTAAATAAAACAAAAGACATCCAACAGAAATCAAATTAGAAAAGAGAATGCAAAAAAAAATATTCACCAAGAAATGTGGCTCTGAATGTTGGAGGTTTTTTTAAGTTTTTCTTTTTTTTTCTCTGGAAGACTCCTGTACTCTAAATCTTCCAAACCCTCACATCCATGCTTATCTTTATAACGTATTAGTTGAATTGATTAGTGAAACCATTTGCACTGTATAAAGTTAAGCCTTTAAGAGTACAGCTGAGACAGTGGTAGAGGAAGGAAGAGAAGCACAACAGCTATGTTTTCTGAAGGGCCAAACTTGCAGGTTTTGAAATACAGCATAATATTTTTATTTTCAGTTCTGCTTACATAATACTTTTCTAAAAGAAGAAAAAATGTTATATCACATTAGTTATTAACACTATTCTACAATACATTTCTTATCTACGTTCAATGCAAAAGGAATAAATGAAAAAATGCATGCACACAGCTTTTTTTAAAGCAATGGTCCAATTGTTCAGCATATTGTAATTTGGAAATGAGATCTGAATTTCTTTCACAGAGCATTTTGCATTGCTTTATGGGCTACATAGCACTTACTATACTCAAACGACTGTATCATTAGTCATATTATCTGTAGGGATAATGGTAACATACTTTGCCTTAAAAATATATGTTTAAATGCAACTTTATGAATTGACATAACTAAAGAAAATAAGAACCTAACAGATTTTTAAAAGCAGATTTCCCCTGTAGCTAAGGGGCAAAAAAAGAGAATGTTATTTGCAGTAGAAGCATTCACATTTAAAATGCAATTTACCTATGTTTCATTTGAGGCCATATTACATAATAGAGTACAAATACAGTGAGAGTTAATCAAGCATACCTAGTGTCTAATGCAGCTGACAGCTCTCTAAGATAATAGAAGTGGTTCATTTTACCCATTAGTGGGAGCATCGTAAGGATGAAAATGTCCTTTAATACTCAACTTACATAAATAGGCCATCTGTTTTGCATTAGATCAATATGAGTAGGTACTGAAATAAAGACAGACTCTCTCATTTATTAACAGGAACATCCTTTACTGTCTCTAGAATTAGTTAGTTCACCTTCAAAACACAGCCCCACATTCATGAGACATACTCCCTTTCCTGGAACATCTGTATTGTGCAGTATATCCAGATATTTCTGAGCTGTAATACAATTCTAAATATACACTAAAATGTATGAATTTGGGCGCATGCAGATAGGGGAGAGCACCACTTTCAACTGAGATGTCCAGCACTTAGTGGGAAAAAGAAGGAAAACAAGAAAAAAGGACATTTTGAATGACACCACCACACTTCTATCAACTGCTCAAATTCAGGATATTCTCCTAGCTCCTAAAAATCTTTTGATAAGACATTTATCTTTTCTCCCATGTCTTTCACAAGATGGCAACATTAAGATAACACCATTCAGAACAGACACCTGTCTCATTCCAGTTAAGATCTTGCATCGGAGTTAGGTGAGTCTACTTCCATTGTACAGACATTAATGTGCCCACATGGTGCCACAGTTTTTTTTTTATTGTTTCCATAAAGAATGTACTAAATAAATCTCTTGATGTTATCAAACTTGCACCCTGAAAACATGGGCAGGTTCAAAAATAATAGCTGTAAAAACATCTTAATAGTACAAAAGACAAGATCAATTTTATAATTTGCTTAAGTCTCTACCTGAGGTAATTAAAAAAAAACTTTCTGTTTTGCTAATTGCTAAAGATCTGAATAGATGTTCTTTTAATTGTACTGGTGTGGGGAGGGGGGTGTTGTTTATTGTTGTTGTTTGCTTTGTTTAAGTTTTTTCCTGCATATATTATATAAAGAATTTGTGCTCAGAAAAAAATAAAATTCTAAGTCAAACTGATGCAATACTTTCCATGATTAGAAAGGAACTAGTAATATAAAAGGTACATGTCACCAACCCTTTTCTTTAATTCCTTAATATTATCACTTTAATTAATTCAACAGGTCCACTTAACAACTGTTCAGAAACAACTGGATCCCTGCATGATAGACAGAAATATATTAATTTCTCATGTATATATATATGTCTTTGTGTACAGATATATATAAGGCAACATATTGTAAAGTGTAGGACTGAAAATAGAAAAGAGAAGACGCAGGTGATAAGAGCTGAAGAAGTAAAAAACAGTATCTCCTCATCATTACTGAAGAGTTATTAATGAACATATTCCTTTTTCCCTGAAGGAAGAGAATCCTTATGAAGAAATGTAGAAAATAACTAATTTTATAATTTGTTGTAGCCACAAGCTACCAATATGTTCCCCAATATACTTTTCCATTGGCCAAGCTGCAAAGATTTAATCTGATTCATTCTGCAGTAACTTTCCAGAGTGGCATTTGCCTCTGTGACAATGACTCCTGATTATTGTCACTCCCAGCTCTCAAGCTTGCAGCTTTCTTAGAGTGCTGTAACATGATTGCTAAGTGGTTTAGGCAAACCTGATGCTAATGCCCGTATCTTTTTTTCTTACTACTATTTGTCTGAAGATTATTTGAGATGTGTTAATGTAAAATCAAAGCCCATACTGTAGCACTCTGTTAAACCTGTGCTGCACAGAATAGAGAAGAGCTTGTCTTTCCTTTAATATCTAAAGTAGAAAAACTCTGTTTTTTCTGATTTGCCTCCTCTCCCCAACCTGGATTCCTTCTTGGACCCTTCTGGGTAAGGCAGTCCTTACATACAGCCTGCAGGTTTAAATGTCTCACAGGAAGCAACTAAAGACATTATTAGACATGCCTTCCACTTCATACTTCAATATGAACCTGATAAACTTCATGGAACATCTCTTCAGCTGACACAAGTCAGCGTAGCATCTTTAGCTTCAAGGAAGCTTTTTAATTTTACAGTAGAGGAGCTGGCTCTTCTGCTGTTTACCGTATTTAGTACTTCTATTCAGCAATTCAAGTACTGCTTTTGAAGCTTTGATTGAAATTACTGCTCATTACAGTCTTTGCTATTTTTTTGAATACAATCATCCACATAAAAAGCAAAACCATTTTATCCCTTCCAATATTAATGCATTTTCACCTGGTTCCACATTTCAGCTACTTGTTTGGCCTGTTTTGTTAACTATTCTCCAGTTCACAGTGCAGTGTTCTCAATTTTTTGAGGAACCTTTGCCTCTTTTTCATTCCTGTTCTTTCTAATCTCAGCAAGATCAATTCAGAAATATTGAACTACACCCATCTAATTTTAAGATAAAACTGATGTTTTCTCTGGATTGCTGTCATTTACTGTGAGAACCATCTCTATTAACTTTGCCAACTGCAGTTTAGATGTCCAGTCTAATTAAGTCTTCCAATTCCCCCTGTCACCAGTGAAAGGAGATAAGTTGAAAGTTGACATAAATCAGTTTTCAGGGCCATCCACCCCCCACCATTGATTTTACAGGACAAAGAGATATTGGCAAAGGCACAATTTTTAAAAACAGTAAGGGAATGGAGTAAGTCTCCAATGTTGCCCAGCAGCACACCGTTCGGGACATTTAATCAGCAATGTTTTGATCTCACCTTTCCAAAACCACTCAGCTGAAGTACTCCATTTTACACTGAAGGCATTAATAAAAATTGGAGTAAGTCGTATACACTGCCTCATTTAACAGCCCTAATTACTCAGTCACTAAGTCATTCTCACTTTTGTTAGCCCAGACTTAGGGAGTACTTAAATGTGCCAAACAAAAATTCAGTCACTACAGCATAACTGACCATGTGAAGATCCTCCATTCTGCCAGCTTTCTCACTGGAAAAAACACCACCACCACCATAAACAAAACAAACAAACAAACAAAAAAGAGCAAACAGCTCTTTAGGAATTCAAAGCCTGAGCTCTCACTACAGTTGTGAACAAAAGTTGCCTCGGATCCCTGGCAAAGGAACTCCCCCCACCCCTGTCACACATGCATGGCCCATCACAGCACTGATCAGCAGGTCTTCGAGCTGTGAGCAGGGCTACCTCCTCAGCCCTGTGTCCAGAGGGAAACTCACCCAAGCAAAGTCTCCTCCTTGTGACTGCTAAGGCTGGCTGACTTGGATTTTGGGAGATGAAAGTCCACTGACATGCAAGATTTTATCTTCACAAGAGGTAATAGCTCTTATTCTTTTAATTCTGCATGGAAAAAGAAGCACAGTTGGTACAACGTTGACTGAATTATATTTTACATTCTTTTCATTTTACAGTGCATGTCAAAGTACATCATACACAGAAGTCAAATTCTTCTGATTTTTAAACTTTCCTTCTTAGTAAGATTGCCATCTCTGCATAGAATTTGACTCACAAACAAAATTAAAGGCTCCATAATAAACAACTTTAGATGTGAATGAATTTTTAAGAGGTTTAATTCAGTGGCTGCTTGCAACATAATTTTTCTGATTTTATTTCTTACATGCTTTCAGATTGCCTTTATCTGCTGCAAAATACTTGTATCAAAAGAGTGCAGATTTTGATAGACAGTAGAAACTCAGCTACAATAGACATTATTATTTTAATAGACTAGTCTTTTTCACAGCAAACAAAATCACCAAATTCTTCTGAAAAATGAAAAAATGTCTATGCAAAAAGGAACACAGCAGCTACAGGTGTAACCTCACTTAGTAAAATCTCGGCACTGTTATCACAGAATAGGATCATAACTGTCAATTTAAGTCACTTTCTGTGTTCAAAAGTAATATGTTTATCAAGAAGGAGGAAGAAAATGCAGCTAAATTTGTTAAGTCATGAGGAAGGCACAGAAAATGCAGAAAGTCTTGGTAGAAAAGCTAATGCTCTTTGCCTAGCTGTTTAATCTGTTATTTAATTCTGGACATATATACTCTTAAATTGTTATATGCTTAATTTAAATAGTTTAATGTAATCTATTCTGTACTTCTCATATCCTATAAAGTTAAATATGAGAAACACAAAACCAGAAACGGTTAAATTAAATTCTGCTAGCACATTTTGTTTGGTAATGATATCAGATGCCTCACATTTGTTTATCATCTCTTCTTAGATAAACATCGCCCATTTAATCTCCTATCGCCATAGACACAGCTTTAGGATAACAAAAAATTAAAGGTTCAATCTAGTTTTTATGTAATTAAGTAACAAAATCCCTGTACACATCAAACAGAACAGAAGCTCCTACTCCTGAAAGGACATTTATCCTACTTACTATGGGTCCTACTTACCTTTTCATGGTATGATTAGAATTACTCCTATCCCTGGGGCACACTGAATTTACAATTGTGAAATAGAAAGTTTTGTATCAATTCCACAGCAAACTCCATATGGAGTATCACTGGATCAGAGCTCCAGCATTTTTGGGTGTAGAGTATATAGGCATTCCTCTATTTAAAAATAGAGCACAAGGATTTCTGGCCTTAAGCATTTTTTACCCATATGGAAAACAGAAAACAAAAGAAGTGCTGGTCCACTGAGAAATATGTTTGGCTTACTTTGCCATAAATTCTAGCTTTAGACAGCAAATTATGACATGACAGCTCTCCAAATCCCCAATGCATAGACTCTTTTTCTACCAAGGCACCTATTACACACTTCCTAGTCTTGCTTGCATCCAAGACATTTCACAGGTTACTTCTTTAGCTCCCTACAATGTGGGAACTCTGCTACTTCCTGGTTTGTCCTCACCCACCTCTGTTCCAAGAAATAGCAATACAAACTCATCATACTTTCTCCCAAAAGAAAGGGGAGGCAATTTGTGCTGGCAGCCCATTTCCTAGCTGGCCTTGCTCTCAGTCTTAAAGTACTTAGCTATGCGTGTGAAAAGTAATTCAGCAGCATCCCAGGCAAGTACTGGAACAGGAAGAAGACTCAGAGACTCTCAAGTTGGTCTTTGGCCAACAGACCTTGTTACGACTACTTTTTCACAGATCACATGAAATATAATACTTTCCATTATTTTGTGCCTTCTATGTCTGAAAATATTAATTGAGAACATGTATGAGGGAAAGGGTGTCACTTGCTGTGGCACTAGTAATTTTCCCTCCAGTAGCCGAGTCAGAGAGAAGTCCAGAAGCTGAAATGCAAAGAGTCTAGAAGCTGAAATGCAAAGAAGATTAATTGCTCAATAGTTAACAATAATTAGATCATTGAGGAAATTGTTGTTTGCAAATGTCATTATTGTGGAGGTACTTTCTGATTAAGTTAAAGGGGTTTTTTATTGCATTTTCATTGAGATATTAGGCAGACATCTTTGTCACTCTGCTTCCTTTATTTTGACAGACACTGAAACTAAATGCTTTTGGATGTTGCATCTATGTAGTATGGCATATATCATGCATGTTCATGTGTTTTGATCCCTCTTTAACTTTCTGCTGTCATTGTATATATTTAGAGATTTTTCTACAATACTAGTTCTGTCGTCTTGACAGACTTCTTTTTTTTTCCCATCCTAATACATGAACCAGAATGAGCCCTTTTGCTCAAGAACTTACAGTACCATCAACAACAGCTTTAGAGATAGGGACATCAGAATAACCATGAGCAGTTCCTTTATTACAGAATAATAAGAGCCTCTAATTTTCTGCTGATAACAAGTTACAGGCATCCATTTTTTGCTGCATTTTGCTGTGCATTGTCCAAAGAATAATTTTTTTTTTGCTCCTTGGAAATACTATTCAGAAATGTATCTTCTGTAAATGGCATCCCGTCATGTTCACTTTGAGGCAAGATGGTTACTCATCTTTATTTCTGCATTTTCTTATTTTGAAAACACTTGGAATTGCAATACTGAAAAATGACTACTTGCATTGTGAGTTTTTACCCTAGGTTAACAGAGATAAGAGCTATTCTGACCTCATCACACCATCATCATGACCTATGATCCATTAGTTTATGGAAGACATACATTAACTTACATTGAATGTGCTGATGGCTCCACATAATTTTTTGCAAAAGAAGTGTCCACATCACCTATCTACAAACTAGATCTATTATTTTATTGCGCTATCTCTAGAAAACTATTCCAAGACTGAATTTGATGAATGTTGAGTCTCCTTCTCAGCAAGTAGACACACAAGTCAGATGTAAGACATGCGTGCATGGTGCTGGATGGTGATGCATAACTTGGATTGCTTATGCTACAGTGTGCAAGGCTATTGGGGGTTTTAGCCTGCTTAGACTCCCACAATAAATCTATTTTTGTGGAGAGAGAAACTTGCAAATGTTACTGATTCTGTCACTGCTGCTTCCACTTTCCTGTAGGTGAAAGATTTTGTCCATAATTATGTCAAGGTGTGCATGTCATGATGTCAAGGCTTTTACTTTTTTTTTTAAGGTACATTTTATGTAGTGAGCCAGAATAATTATGAAGGCCTTGCTTTCTGAGGCAAGGGAACATTTTATGTTGCTCCTTTAAGTCACAGAATGCTTAAAATTCATTTCAGCATCGACTATAGGTAAAAAATGAAGTGACAGACTAAGCAACACCTGCATTAGGACTGTAGCTTCTACTAGTCAAAGGAAATAAGGGAGAAGAAAGATGTTTCTACTCTTACACAAGTTTCTAGATTTTTCTAATTTATACACAGATCAGAGAACCCATAAGAGAAGAACTCCAAAAGATTAGTCAAAACCCTTCTTCTTTCAGTTATATGAAGGTAAGAGTACTTTTCACGAAAGTTAATAATGTGACTTTTACAATACATCCTTTCTCAAATCTATTAGCAATTAAGTAAATACTTAAATTGCTGAATTTTCTGTAATTTTTATAGGAGTAAAAAATTACAAACTGATTTCACTAATAAGTATGATAATTAGTTTGTTTTGTAAATGATAGGATTTCTAGATCTAAATAAATTAAAAATTGGTACTAAGGCCTAATGTGACATAAGCTAAACTTACAATTTTTGCTTCAGTATTATTACGTTTGGCTTTAGAGTAGTGGATTGATTTTAAGAAAGTATTTTTAAAAATTATTCTGTGTAGTTTTCTATCTAGCCAACAGTGGCCTCCTTGGAAAATAATAATATACAATATAAATAATCTGAGTTTACATAAATCCTTTTTCCCTCTTTAAAGCATAAAATTTTGGCTTTTGTTTTGGTTTTGTTTTGAATATTTTTCAAAAACTTGATTAAATTAAAATTAAGCCAGTATATTTATTCTTCTCTTTATAATAGTATACAAGGAAGAGTGAAATATGAAAAACAAGCACAGTAGTGTCTGTGTCCAGCCAAAATCTTACTAGTCTCAGAGGAGCTCCACTACAAGTATGTAGCTGGGGAATCATAACCATGGAATATAGTTTAGATCCATTATAGGCTCACATTCAATTAAACTTTTACCACATTTCACACCAATATCTAAAATAGTTTTTGAATTATAAAAATAACTCAACCTGGGAAGTTAATATCACTATTAAAAAGGGTTTTTTTTTTATGTTAGAAGGTAGTGTTATTTACAGGTATTCTCTCAGATATCCAAATAGGATTTACCTTCCTTTATAGAAATGTACATTATGAAAATTCCCATATTTTCCTTGACCCCAAACAACTATGGAATTTTAATTAGCTATACATTGTTTCCATTACCCTCACATACCTTTAGATGTGCATGCATCTGCATGTGAGTGACATACTGTAGTCTCTATTGTCAACAGAAGGAATTACAGACCCTTTAGGACATGACTAAATTCCTGAAGCAGATGATTAAAATAGGTCAGATAAACCATGGCCTGTTTCCTCTCTCTGGTGGATGACTGCTTCAGATGTAGGTGTCTACTGTTTCGACACTTATATTGGATCAGCCTAACTTCGCTTGTAACATCAATTAATGTCTGACCTTTAAGAACTGTGCTTTCTGGTGTACTGTGTAATTGCAAGGGATGCTGTTGCAGTCTCCTTTTGATAGCGCAATAAGTTTATTCTTAATTACTATGGGTGCTAAGTGTCTCTTCTGAGGAAGAGAACAGGCTAGGAGCCAGCGGAGAAGAGAAGCAGAGTGATGCAGAAAGTTAAAAGAGACTGAAGAGGCATTCACCTTATCTGGGCTTAAATTCAAATGACAATAAAGACTAATTTAGTCACTTGTCCTAGCTGATGACCATCCAGGTGAGACCTCAAAAACTAGAAGATAGGGCATGCCCTTTCTGAACTGATCCATAAAGTCATTACTTTATTCTCAGGCATATTTCTCTTACAGGTCCTCTTCAACCACAATACGTCAGGTATCACTCAAGCAGGATCCTTCTAGATATAAAAAAGGATACTTGGCAGCGCATTCACAGTGAAATCTCCTCAATCTGAAATAACCCAATCTTGAGGGCAAACTGCAAGATGTACCTTTTTTGGAGAGCTGCTGAAGCGGCAAATTTGAGCCAGGAGTGATGTTTAGTGAAAAATGAAGAAACTTTCATCTTTGTTATTTATCTGCGAAATGATGATTGAATATAATGAGATGTTGTAGATTGGCAATAATTTCAACATGCTGATTGGTTCTTTAAAAAAAAAACAACTTATAAAGAACATCTAATGTGTAAATGGAAGTCTTTTGTCACTTTGCAATTTAAAATCAGCAATAAATATAGACCCTCCTGGAAGACTATGGCTGAAGTGTTGGTACAGGAATACAAATTACATATCTCTATCATGACTTAATGTGTTACGAGCATATTATACAGCCTCACCTGGCAAGCTTTTATTTCCTACAAATAGTTACATGTATAGTTGACTACTCAAATGGTATGCCTAAGCTCTAAAGCTATGTTTATTTTACTAAATTGAGAAACATTCCCAAGTTCCTTTGTGTGAGGGTACAATTTAACCCTACTCAAACTCTGTCTCTGGAGAGGAGGGCAATAACATGAGCACAGTGTTCTGCACTTACGAATATGTACATGTGTGGCAAGCATCGACACAGACACACCAAGTGGCTTCCATAGGAAGAAAACTTCCTCTGCATGGTCACTGCACACTCCTTGTGTGCTATGGACGCAAGGACACCCAGTAGCTAAAGGTGGACTCAGTCTAAACCTGTTTATATAACCAAAGTTAAGCACAGGTATTTTCATTATGAAACAGAGTGAACTACAGGTTTAGCTTGTGAACATCAGGATGTCAAAATCTGTAATGCCATTAATATAGTTTTCTTTTACTCTAAGGGAAGTTTTGCATAGGAATCACAGTTTTCTTTCTTTTGCTAGACTTAAGGCTTAACATATTGAGAACTATTCAAAGTAAATAATAACACAACTTTCAACTGCAGCTACCCCAAAAAAATTGCCTTCAAAAAGTTCATTTTTACCTTTCCCTAAATATCTTTTCAGAAGGTTTTCTAGACTTTTGTGAAGAGGAAAACTACATAAATTAGACAGAGAAGTGTTTAAAATGTTGCTACCTAAAAAGAAGTTTGTATCTGTAGGTAGGTCTTAACAGAATCACAGATCCACAGAATTGTCAGAGTTGGAGGAGACCTCTAGAGATCATTTATTCTAACTCTCCCACTAAAACAGTTAAAGAGCCCATTACTCAGGACTGCATCTGGGTGGGTCTTGAATATCTCCAGAGAAGGGGACTCCACAGCATCTGTGGGCAGCATGTTCCAGGGCTCTGTTATCCTCATACTAAAGAAGTTTTTCCTCATATTTAAAAGGAACTTCCTATGTTCCAGCTTGTGCCCATTGCCCTTCATCCTGTTGCTAGGAACTACGAAAACAGTCAGGCTCCATCCTCCTTGCACCCACCCTTCAGAAACTTATAGGCATAAATAAGGTCTCCCCTCACCCTTCTTCAGGCTAGAGTCCCTGCTCTCTAAGCCTTTCCTCATAAGAGAGATGCTCCGATTCCTCAAACATCTTTGTTGCCCTCCGCTGGACACTCTCTAGTATTTCTCTGTCTCTCTTGAACTGGGGAGCCCAGAACTGGATGCAGTATTCCAGATGTGGCCTCACCAGGGCACAGCAGAGGGGGAGGATGACCTCTCTTGACCTACTGGTCACAGTCTTCCTTATGCAACCCAGGATTCCATTTGCCTTCCTGGCCACAAAGGCACATTGCTGGCTCATGGATAATTTACTATCTACCAGGACTCCCAGATTCTTCTCAGAACCGCTTTCCAGCAGGCCCACCCCTAACCTGTATTGGTGCATGGCGTTTTCCTCCCCAGGTGCAGGACCCTACATTTGCCCTTGTTGAACCTCATTAGGTTCTTCTCTGCCCAGGTCTCCAGCCTGTCCACTGCATCAGGCTGAGGCATCTATACATGCTTACTCCTATAGGTCCACCTCCTGCATTAAACTTCATGTCATTTTATTGTTCTATCTGTGTACAAGGGCCTTGAGGAAGACAAAAAGTAAGAAGCAGAAAAAAACAGAAAACATTTAAACAATACTAAATTTATATTTGAATTTGGTATTAAATTGTTAACTCCTTCAAATGGTAGAATTTGACCCCAAATAAACTCAAAGAGGAGGAGGTGTCTGAGTATGTTTGGTGTGTTGCCAAAATTGTTTCTTACTAATATTTTGTTATTTGTTTGTTTGTTTGTTGCTATAATTTTATCTTGAGCTTAATTCATACTCATTTCTACAAAGACACCACTATAAGGGGGAGAGACATTAATTCAGAAATAACAAGAATATACAAGTTAACTGCTTCAAATAACACATTAATGAGGAAAAAAAAACAACATTTTTTTCCTTAATACTGCAAAACTACTGAGCTATTTTTGCTGGAATTTTCCAAAACTTTTCAGCCTAGAGCTGATATATGGCATGAGGCACATCCGTCTCAGCAGTTAAATATGGCAATTGTAAGGAATTCAAAACAGGGTCTCAAAGGGAAAAGGTTTGGTCAACCTTAGCTAAAAGCATTTAGTGGAATTAAAATAAGAAGAATCTGTAAAATTAAAATCTGTATAGCATATAGTTGTACAGACCTGTATGGTTTCCTTAAGGCCTATTCGTGTGTACGTAATTAGAGTACTTGGTCAGAAAACTCCCTTTGAAAACAATTTTTAAGCAAAACTCTTAGAAAGAAAAAAAAAAACACAACACAGTGAGAGCTGTCACTTTTTAGGGCACAGCATATCTGCCTCTTCTACATTTATTTTCGAGTTCAAAAGACAACCATTGACTAATTATCCACCAAATACAATACTATTGTTTGAATTGTAGGCATCTTTACTTAGTTAAAAAATACTTTCATTTCCTTAATGGCTCCTCTAAATTTCATTATTTTGTGCCATTTTGTAATACACTACATAAAAGCTTCTGGATGCAGTAAGACAAAAAAGGAATTTTCCATTTATCTTAGGAGTCAAAAGCATTTTAAACTTGAACACAGGAATGCTATGGGCTGATTTTGAATGGAGAGAATTTCTTTGTGAATATTTAATAGTTGAAAAAACTAAGAGTAACAATTTGGAACATTTATGCACATAATTTTCAAGGTAACCTGAATCCTTTTCCTTGAGTTCTATCTAAAATCTCTGCACAGGGACACAAAGATACCTTCTTCACATTTATGTCATATATCTACAAACACATCACCTTGTACTGGTTTGATTTGGTGCGGTTTTTGGTAGCAGGGGAAGGGCCCCAGAAGTGGCTCCATTAGAAGCTGAGAAGCTCCCCCTGCTCCAAATCCAGCCAAGGAGCCATTAGAGGGACAATAGATGCACCTCAGTGATCAACATATGAAAGAACAGCTATGACACCTGAGCAGAGAAGCACTTGGGGGAAGAAGAGCTGTGCAGGAGGACAAGAGCTGTGCTGGGGAATGAGAGCGGTGCTGGTGGCTGGTGAGGAAGAAGGGGAAGAAGGTGCCCAAGCAGAAGTTTCCCTGCAACCCATGGTGAGATGGCAGCTGTGCCCCTGCACTCGTGGAGGAACATGGTGGAACATTCCCTGAAGGTGCCAGGAGGGGTGAACTTGGCCACTGGACTTGGATTTTGTGGCCAGAGGATTTGCTGCCAGTGGACTCTGATTACCCAGCTTTGGAAGACCCCGGCACCAGGGGAGGTGGCTGTTCCCGAAGCAGCCCATGACTCTGTGGGAAGCCCAGGCTGGAGCAGCTCCAGACCTTGTGGGAAGGACTCATGAAGGAGAGGTTCCTGGAGGACTCTCTCCCATGGGAGAGACCCCATGGGGAAGCAGGGAAGGACTGTAAGGAATCCTTCTTCCTGAGGAGGAAGGAGCGGCAGGAACCACCAGCCTGTGAAGTGACTCTAAACCCCATCCCCTGTCCCCCTGTGCTGCTGGGGGGAAGGAGGGAGAGGAACTGGAAACAAAGCGATTTGGACACACCTGACAAGGAGTATCAAAATTAGTGTGATCTCTCTTCGCAAATTAACCAAGACGTGTCACCTCTTATGCAAACTAACTTCATGGTTATTAGCAAAATATGAAGATATTGAATAGCTAGGTCTCATTTTGATTTCCAGTTGTTATAGACAAGAAGTGTTTGTGAGATCCAGAAGACTTGCTTGGAATGCCACAGATAATCTTGTCAATCTGTTACACTGCTCTGTAGTAAAGCTGGTTAATTCTAGTATCCAGGATAATCTTTTCACAAAATATTGAGACAATCTTCAAAGACAAAATGAAAAGCCCCTGCAGCATTATCATCTTAAGCAGAGTAACACTGCTAAAATAATGACTGACTTGCCCACTTATGAGTTCTCTAGCCAAAAAGTAGGGGGGGTTTGTTGTTTTGTTGTGGGGTTTTTTGTGGTTGGTTTGTTTGTTGATGTTTTGTGTTGTTGTTTTTTTTTTTTTTTTTTTCACACCGTTATAGGAAGAAAGGCTCTGAAATATGAGTTTTATTGGTTTGGTTTGATTTGGTTTTACCAGGCAGGTGCTTATGAAATATTTCCAAATATTTCCACTATGAGATAATAACCTAAATGTCTTTCACAAATCCTCAGCGTTTTTACTTTGTTGGTTTTGAGGCTCTTGAACTGCAAGAAATAGGATGACTGCTTTTCCCAATTTAAAAAGGGAAAACATCAAAGGGAAAACTATTTACTGGGACTATAGTGAACCAGCACACTATACTGTGTAGGAAATTAATTTCAATTTTCTCAAAATTGCTTAGTAAGTTGGTTTGCTCAGGCCAGTTATTCTTTTGGTTAATAGCTTTTCAGGAGATTTTTCCGTTACAGATATATTGAAATTCTTATTCTGCATTAAAAATGTAATTTATTTGTTTTTTTAATTCAGGACCTGGTTGAAGTAATTTTGGTGCAGAGGTAACTATTGCAGCATTTTTTCAGCAACTGAGGTGTTAGGTGGATCCCTTAAGATTTAAAATGGATCCAAAACAGTCAAGATACAATTCCATAAGAAAAAAGTTAGGTATTTTCTGTCTTAATCCATTGATACTTAAGTATTTCATGGAGCCTCCACATTTTGCAAAACTATGTTATATCCTCAAGGTGCTATTAAATCATCTGTGAATCTTTCTCATTGAAAGTTTTGCAGAATCTCAACTGCTGAAAGCTAGGTAATAATTGCTGTGCCAAGTTTTCATCTTTATATGAATACAAAGGAAAAAAAAATAAAATAAAATTACTTCTAGACATCAATATATCTGAAAAGCTTTCATATTGGCATCTGTTTTTCTGAATACTGATTTCCTAAAGCTTTCTTAATAACTTTAAGGGTGAAGGAAGTTTTCTCTCTCCCAGGGATACAATTCAATACAATAATCAAAGTGTGTGCTTTTAACTTCCATCTTCAAATGGTCTTTTGGTTTTATATTCAGACTTCATCTCATCCTAAAGTAGCCATCTGATATGGGCCAGGAAAATGTTAAATTCACCTAAGGTGATTATCTCAGATGCGGACTTCTGTTATAGGTGTTAAAATTTACATGAGACAAATACTCTGAAACAGGCTTTCTAGTTATTCAGATCCTATTAAGAGGAAACAAATTTTCCTGTAATTTGCTTCTGCAAAAAAAAAATTTCAGAATTCAATTCTTCAGAAGATTGTGATACAATAGAATACATATGCATATATATATATTGTGTGCATAACACCAGATGTTGGTTTTCCACACTAAAAGATGTTTTCAGTTTATGTATTAAATTAGGACACTGTTTTTTTCTTTTCTTTCAGTTGCATTTGCTGACAGCGATGTCAATAGCATTTTGGAATGTGAGGTTTGTTTAAGCAATTGATGATTCCTGCATTTCTTAAGAATTCAAATTTTACACAAATCTGTTCCAGGAAAATAGCCCTTAAAAACAGCAAAAAAACTTGCATAACTTTTCTTACATTTGCTAAAACTTTTAATATGCCTTCATTTTTTTCCCAGACCTTCCTCCCCACCCATGCATTTCTGATTAAATATAAACCATTCAGTAATTATAAATGGCTTTGATGTCAGGTGTTCTCTCTTCATACATTTCTTCATAAATTTGCTGATCTGAGCACATCTGGGACACTAATGCATATTTCCTTTCCATGTTCATGAAATGAGCAGACTTTTTTTCCTAGCAGTTTCTGTAATAGTGTTTGCTTCAAAAGAATCAGCTTAGTTTTGTCAATATTATTATGTTTTGAATATTATCTACCTTTATAACTTTTTTCATCATATGTTGTTATTTTAATTTGTAAAAAGTGTCAAACAGTATTTCCCTGCTTTTCCACTTTAGTAGCACAGTAAAATTTTAGTCAATCTGTTTGCATGAATTACTGCTTACCAAGGGAACAGAAAATCAGTCACTTACTAACTCCTGAAATCACTCATATTATGTAATACAATTTTATTTTAACTAAGAGACGCAGAGCGTTTCAAGACCCAGATGCCCTACCAAAAATATCTCTAAACTTTTGCAAGGTCTTGTAATTTCCCCAGTGGTCATTGCAATAACCTTGTTTGACTTAAGGTAATGTACTTCAAATCAGGTTTCAATTTCTCTCTCAGGGCAATGGCAGTAACAATGCCTCCCCTCCCTTGTAAAGAGTTCTAGGAGCAAAATGTTATGAGTCAGTCAAGAAAAAATAAGGAACTGCAATAAATTATGAGAAGTAATTATTGTCCTCCATGCAAATTGAGGTAAAATTCAAAATACAATTCATTTTTTTCACTGCTAAGATAATTTTTTAAGTCTTAATTTGGAAATTTCAAAATGTTTTGCTCAGGTTTTGCAATAAGTTTTCTCCTCCAGAACTGCTATGGCACTTCCTAGGAATTGTTATTCAGGTATTTTGGCTATTTAATACTGTCCCTCTTAGGACAGTCTTATTGCTAAGGAGTACATTTCCCTGTACAATATGTTCATATTCCTCACCACAATTCAACCTGAAGTTTCTCTCATATATCTGTGGTGAAATTCCTCCAGTTCGACAGCAGGGCTAACAAAAAACAGCCCCTCAATCTCCTTCCAGAAAGCTGCGTGAAGTCTACCAGTCAATATTGCTCACTAGGACACAGTCTGAAATGAAGAATACTATTTGTTACTTTCTCAAATGTAAGCTAAAAAAAAGCTGTTTAGGAAATTGTATTTTTATAACCTTGTGCTTTCTTCCTTTGGCACTTTTGAGCCCATGTCATTAAAAGGGCTACCAGAAGTCCACAAAAAAATGTTATCAGAATTCTCTAATTACATTCCCAAGTTAGAGTCCTAGCTCAGAGTAATTTTAAAATATTAGATACTCGGGAGAATTACCTGGAAGAATACCTTGTTGGTAATCCCTGGTATCTTAGTTATAAACTAAGAAATAGCTGCCTATTGCTGACATGTTTTCCCCAGAATGGCAGAAGTTTAACTTTTACAGAGCTTTCCTACAGCATGTCTGTGCTTTTCTGTAAGTGATGCTCAGACAGGACTTTGTGTATCTAAAATGACACAGCTAAAATGACATGAATGTCATACTTTGGGCACCTAACTTCGGTATCTGTGGATGCCAACTCGTCTACCTCATCCATCTAAATCAGCCATTATACCAGGGGTTTGGGAGGAGATCTTTAAGAGATGCATCTTATACTGTCTTAAACATTTATCTTAAGGAGGGGCACAACTAGCCTAGACTGAAGTCAGCTGGATTGAACCTAAAATTAGGTGATTAGCTGCTCCAATTCATGCATTGTGAATCATCCTCTGAATCACCAATGTTCTTCCACATTGGACATACATAGTGTGTAGAGAAAAAAAAACCCTTAAAATTACATGTTCCACTTCTAAATGCTCAAAGACTTGACAAATGCATCCACATCTGAGTAATCTCATGTAGGCAGCATTTAGTCACTTTTCTAGAAAGGCCACGGTTTTGATGGTATCACCAAGGGAGCATGTGTTTCTGGGAATAGAGGAAATGACATGCATCATCACACCTCCCTGAGAGAGCTGCACCTTCCAGACAAGATATCTGAGAGGAGGATTCAACCTGACAGTGGTACCTGTGACTCCAAGGCTACTGTAGCAAGGAACAATCCACAGAAGCAGGCACAACCAGATGTGTGGATTCACTGTGACTGCTCAGCATGGTCCTGTAGCCCTGACACTTTACTGATTTGTAAGAGCAGTGGTGGTTGATGTAATTGTGTTTTTGTTTGTTTGTTTGTTTCATTTTTTCAGTATTGCCAGCTGCATTTTACCTGTTTTATAGAGCTTATGTTTTGGCCATTATTCACATTGGCATCTAGGAAGGAGTAATTTTTTTGTGAGGTTCCCTTATGTGAGGTAAACAAATAGTCTTTCTGATTATTACTGTGTTAGTAATCCATTGTGAAGAACCTGAAATTCTCTTTAGCACCACCACTTCAGAGAGACTGTGAACTGAGTATGATACAGAGGATTACTTGTTTTTCCATGTGTTCAGGTGGTATCTCTAAATGGCAAGAATTGCATCCTGATAAAATCCGCAGAACAAAATTCAAATATATCATTATGGAAACAAAGACTTTCTATTTAGATTGGCCAAAATTCATAGCCATTGAAGTTATTTGGAACCATAGCCAGGCATTAATTTTAAAAAGCCTATAGAATGAGTCAATTAAAATAAAAGATCAATATGGTTTGAAAGTTAAATATGTCTCTAAGTGTGATTGCATGGCTGTAATAAATGTAATTGTGATTAATTACTTAGATCTTTTGCAAAAAATGCTACATATAGTTAATTACAAGAAGAAATCGTAAAACTTGGGATGGTAATATGAGACTAATAATTCCTTTAATTTCAGCAGGTCTCTCACTTGCATGGGTGCACTGTGTACTCAGCGGCAAAAGCTCAGGGGCAAAAGCCTACACAGTCTTTTGTTATCACCCATAGTATCAATTGGAGAAAAGTTAGAAACTATTAAAAAATCCCAAAACAATCTTCTTGTGCACAGATGAGAACTACTCAAAGAGAATGGCTCTGGGCTTATTAGGCATAAAACCAGATTTCAGATCGGTCAGATTTGCAAAGGATCACATATCTGTGTCTAGGACAGCATTGAACTCCCACATTTGCTTGGAAGGAATGGGTAGAGAGGCTGGGGAGAACTTCAGTAGTCCATCTTTTGGTTTCAGTTTAAAGCTGTTTAGAAAAGTCTTCATGTTATGAACAATGAAAATCATGGTCTCAAAGTGTTTTAATACAGTAGGCTTTTCCCCTCCCCCCTAGGAGACTAATGTTCACTTCTGATTTATGATACACATTAAAATAGTTTGGTAGTGGTCTCTGTTTATTCCCATATCTGTCTATGTCCAGACCCCAAAGCCACTAAATAATTTTGTGTGATTGACAAGCTTTGCTCAGGAGAAACTTTGGAAGGCAAAGTGCATTGCAGGTCACCAATGGCCTGAACTGGCAGAACTTTATAGAGAACGTTCATAGAGTTTGCCTGTACTTTGCTTGAGTCTAAGCAGAAACACTGATGAACAGTCAGAGCCCCTTGAATTCACAATAAAACTTATTAACCATAACTCACTATTTTTCCCCAATTTTTAAAAAAGAATAATATAATCATAGAATGCATTGGGTTGGAAGGGACCTATAGTTATCTAGTCTTATACCCCTATAATAAGCAGGGATTAGACCAAATTGCTGAGAGCCCCATCAAGCCTGACCTTGAATGTCTCCAGGGATGGGGCCCCCACCACCTCTCTAGGCACCTGTTCCAGTGATCCACCACCCTCATATTAAAGAACATTTTCCTCATGTCCAACCTAAATCTACCACTTTCTAGTTTAAAACCATTACCTCTTGTTCTATCATTACATGCTCTGGTGAACAGGTCTTCTCCAGCCTTCTTACAGGCTCCTTTTAGGTATTGGAAGGTGCCTATAAGGTTCCAACTGGAGTTTTTTCTTCAGGCTAAACAACCACAACTCCCTTAGCCTGTCATCATAAGAGAGGTGCTCCAGCCCTCTGATCATTTTCATACCCCTATCCTTTGGTATTCCTCTTAATTGCAGTAAAAGCAAATTGCTCAAAGACACGTTCATAAAAACAGTGTACTTTTGCTCTATTTTAGGTTTTGTTGCATTTGATAGTGGCGTAAGGTGTATTCTGCTATTCATAAAACAAATGCAGCAGATATCAATTAGTGTTGTAGTGAGATTGTTTAGTTATTTGTATTTTTGGTTGTATCTATTCTACTCTTATGTGTAGTCTTCCAAGGTCTATTTCATTTTCCAGTACTGGGAAAGCATGTTTTGTGTTTTTGTGAATTTTGTCCGTCAGGCTTATGGCAAAATTGGCCTAGGAGAGCAGTTTTCTATCTATCTTCACTGATATCTGGGACACTTGAAATAGTTTCTCTTTACTTAATATTTCACAGAATCACAGAACAGTAGAGATTGGAAGGGACCTCTGGAGATCACCGAGTCCAAACCCCCTGCCAGAGCAGGACCACCACAGAATCCAGGGCAGGTGACACAGAACTGCGTCCGGACAGGTCTTGAAAGCCTCCAAGGAAAGAGACTTCACAATCTGTCTGGGCATCCTGTTCCAATACTCCATATCCCTTACAGTAAAAAAATTTTTCCTCATGTTGAGGTGGAACTTTCTGTGTTCTAGTTTGTATTCATGGTACCGGTGCATGTTTTTATTCTTTTCCAGGTGCAGGACTCTACACTTACTGTTGCTGATCCTCATTAAGTTCATCTTTGCCCAGCTCTCCAGTCTGTCCATGTCTCACTGAATGGCTGCACAGCCTTCAGGTGAATCAGTCAATCCTCCCAGCTTCATAACATCAGCAAACTTGCTGAGGATACACTCTGTCTCCTCATCCAGGTTGCTGATGAAGATGTTGAACAAAACTGGACCCAGCACGGATCCCTGGGAGAGTCCTCTAGTTACAGGTCTCCAGCTGGACTCTGCATCACTGATCACTACCCTCCAGGCTCTATTGTTTAAACAGTTCTCAGTCCATCTCGCTGTTCACTCTTCTACCCCACACTGCCTGACCTTGCTCACCAGGATATTATGGGAGATAGTGTCAAAAGCCTCGCTAAGGTCGAGGTAGACTACATTCACTACTCTCCTTGCATCTATCTATTCAGTCACAACATCATAGAAGGCTATCAAATTAGTCAAACATTATTTCCCCTTGCTTCATCCAAGCTGGCTACTCCTGATAACCTTCTCTTCCATGTGCTTCGACATAGCCTCCAGAATGAGCTATCCCATCATTTTTACAGGAATGGAGGTGAGGCTACCCAGCCTGCAGTTTTCTGGATTATCCTTCATGCCCTTTTTGAAGACTGGAGTGACACTGGCTTTCCTCTAGCCCTCAGTCAACTCTCCTGTTTGCCACGTTCTTTTGAAAATGATGGAGAGTCGTAGAGCAACAATATCAGCCAGCTTTCTCAACACTCATGGTTGCATCCCATTTGAGCTCATGGATTTGTCTATATTCAATTTACCTGACTGATCGCTAACCCAGTCCTCATTTCAATTTCAAGCAAGTTTAAATATTAACTACTCACTGGTTTCTAAAGTTCAACCAGTCTTTGTGAACAGCATTTCTTATCAACTGAACAACCCCAGGAAAAATCAGGAACTCAGTGTTACTTAAATCCTTTAAACTTTTGGCTCAGTTCTAGTCTTCTGTATGTCTTGTTTACCTTTCAGAGGTTTGTCTATTTTAAGTGTTTGCCAGTGTAAAAGATGTGAATCTCCAATTGACTGACAGAGCTTTTCTGTCCTCCAAATGGATCTGCTAATCTTATTACACAGGTGAAGGAGCCATTGTCAGACAAGTGTGTGTTTCAAAAAATCGTATTTCAGCACAGTCGCCTGACCAGAGTGATCAAAGCAGCTGCTGTGCATGGAACCATCCTTATCACACTGTGCTGCTGATAGGCAGGCAACTCTGCACAGTTTGAATATTTTTATCTTAATTGTGTGGCCATAATCAACCCTCACCCTTGAGTATGTTTTGACTCTATAAAATATGACATTCTCTCCAGAAACAGTATTACGAAATGAATTAAGCTCATCCTGCAGTCAAATTACAACACAGAAAATGTCACTTTTCTTTTGCTAGAAAAAACAGATGCAGCAACTATGTTATGCAAATCATTACCTAGTTTTGGATACAGGGAATATGGCTGTAAGAGAAAACCTGCCAAGATCCTCCTTGTAGGACTAAAAGTGACATGTCAGAAAGATCTGGTGCGGTTACTAGTTGGGGCTTTGTACAAAAAAGCAATGCAGAAGGTGCAGTAATGAAACCAACACTTGTTTCATTATCTTCACTTGGAATTGAGGTACTTATTAAAGGATTGTACAGGCTGAAGGCTTCAGTGAATACTGAATGTGTGATATCTGAATTTGTATGTGAGAAAGACCTGTGGGGGTTTTATTTTTGTGTAGGTTTTGTTCAGTTGGGTTTTTTGTGTTTTTTGTTTTGTTTTGTTTTGTTGGGTTGTTTATTATTGTAGGTTTTTTAATTCCTCAACAGTCAAAAGTCTTCTAAAGCACAACACTCCTTCAGTAATTGCAAGAAGCTTTCCAGAGACCTGACTTATTTTTCAGTAGCAAAGACCTGGTATCTTTTCTTTCAGGGAGAGACTTATCATAAATTTCATTATTTTCAAAATTCTACCTATGCTATTGCATCTTTTCTTCTTTGAAAGAAAGCAACAACAAAAGTATGATGTGTACAAAGCAGCAGGTAAGGCTGCATCTTTGTGAACCATAAAAATAAATAGACAATTAAAAAAAAAAAAAAGTTTCAATACTGACAAAGCAGAGAGGTATTTAGTATGATAATTAAACCCTCCTGCTCAAATATCATCAAATGTGCCTGTATTTTTATAAACATATTTACAGCTCTCCTAAGCTTGCCTACAGAAAGAGCTTGGTCTGCCAGCAATAGTAATAAATAACACAGCCACGAGTTTATCTGGGTATTCAGCTACTGAAATGATCATACTGCCACTGGCACACACTATGTGTAGTGAAAAAACAACATGAGCAAGCAGGAGTAGGTCTGAAGGAAGCCAGACCCACACATCATGATGACACAAATGGAGAAACATCTAGTTCAACTGGATAGCAAAGCATCATACAGCAGAAACTGCCAAGAGGCTAAACACAGAAAACGTTTTCTGCCATGCCAGCAGTGACAGTCTATGGCAAAACATCTACAGAGCTGTCCCAAGTAACATTTTCCCCTCCTTATTTGTACAATTTGTGGAGTGCATACTGACAATTGTGTTTGCCAGCTCTCAGCAAATCTGAACTATGGAAGCACCCTTCCGTTCACCTCAGAAAGTGACTCTCAAAGCTCCATCTTTGCCACCTCATACGCAGAGATGGGCACAAAAAGCAGCTTTGCCTATGCAAAAAATTGCATTTATAGCTGTCAACCGTATAAATGGATAAATTTCTCAGGTAAAGTATGCACCCGTTAGTAATAGAGTTTCGCTGTGAGAATTTCACAGATTTTACAGGTGCCTTTGAAATGGTCTGTCTGATGATTAACTGCATTACTTCTAAGAGGTTTAAACTCATAGGCAGGATGTATATGAACAGCAAAAGTTAAAGCTGAAGGCATGTAAAGTTGAAAACACAACCTCCTTTGTTTTCTGCCCTGTTTCTATCTCTTTCAGTCTTAAAGTGATTCACATTAAATTTCCCACACATTGTATGTGTTTTGACTTTTTTATTTTATCAGCAAGACTCGATGATGGTATTTGCAAACTTCAAATATTTTCTTAGAAATATGTAAGAATATAGTAAATAAAAATACGACTCTGAAGTATTATATGAATAAAAGTTAGAGAAGTTGCACTGGGCTCCTTTACCTGAGAGTCACAATCTTTCTGGTACACAGGGACTCTCATATCTTTTCATAATTACCAGGAGTTTCCTGTATGTATGACAATAAATATGTGTATGCATTCAATAAGATATAGAAATTATATAAAAAATGTGATACTTTTTAATCTGATGCTCAACATGGAGCACTTGCAGAACTGTAACAAGCCTGGTACAATGCATTGCTGTGAGATGAATAACATAATGAGGGAGGAAGAATAGACAAATTACTTTTAATATTGTAAGATATGACAGCAATTATTAGGGCGGCTCAGGCTCATTCCTTAGATACTTTCTTATGTATCTAACTTGCTTTTAAACTTGTGGAAAATTTAGGTACACAGTTTCCTTGTATACTGAGACAAAAATAAGGAAGATTGTACTTTTATAAAAGCTGTCTTCCAATGTTGTATTTTTTATAGTACCTTGCCCTAATAAGACCCTTGAATTTGTGTATAGCAATGCAGTACAAATACATAAGTAAACTAATGTATGAATATCTAGATTAAAAGTATGCTAGTCAGGATTGCTGCCATTCAAAACATAAAATCTAATATTTTACGAGTAAATTTTATCCTTGACAATTATTATCTTTTTGGTTCCACTTCCTCTCTTCGCATTCATTGAATGATATTTTCTGGATCACACCTGCACCTTCATATTGTACAAAATGGAGAATTGTTAAGGTAGTTTTATTTTTTGTTAATTTAAAAAAGAACTTCTTGCCAACGTATATTTCCAATCATGTTAAATAGGATCGTATTTATGAATGCAAATTAGACAAAAATCAAAGAATGAAGGTATAGAATAATGTTAATTAGCATAATATGTCAAAATACTTATAGATTAAGTAAAATAGGACAGTTAAAACTATTTCAGATGTAGTATGGGAACAGTTTAGCAATCTAGAAATTACACAGACACACAAGAGTTGAAAATGTGTCCCTTTTGACATGTCTTTATAATACAATCAACTGCAATTCTTTTCTCAATTGAGCTTAATCAGAAATTATTTTTCATAGCCTAAAGTCTAAAAGAAACCATCATACCAACTGCTGACTTTTCTAAAGAGCAACTGGACAGCCTAAGGGGGGGAAAAATAATGTGCTCCAGTGGAGTAAGTTCTAAAATATTCTACAGCAGATGGAGTTTTCTCTGGAACAACTAGATTACAGATTACATTTTATTTTAAATGTGTACTATTGCTTTTTAATTTTTATTTCTTTTTTAATGTTCACAATCCTCCCTTGTAAAAAGGATATGGAAAAGATTTTAATTCTATGTTAGAATGCACCACATAACATCAACTATTACAGACAGAGAATGTAACAATTTCTAGAGTTAAGAGTGCTTAATTCTATTTTAAAACCAAATTTTCCATTCCATTCTATATATCTTCATAAAAATAGAACCTTGGGCTGAAAGCATCATTTTATCAGAATTTTAACTGTTATTATTATCAATATTATGAGAAAGGGAATTCTAAGAGAAGAGTTCTGCCATTTTTCAGAAGAAGAGTGGGCAAAAGTTGCTGAGATGTTGCAGTGCCTGCACTCTAGAGGCAAAAATATTGCCTTATTTTATTTAATCTAAAATCTTCCTAAAATTTTTAATAGAAGTTTCCTTCTCAGTACTAAACATGAGGTGGCATAAAAAATACTGGTTTGCATATTTGCAGAGTGCTGGGGCAGTATTTTGTATGACTTTTCCTACAATGTAAATGCTTAAGTATGAAAACTTAATAGTTATTAAGTATGCTGTCTTGCATGCAATTATGTAAAATAGTTCAGTGGGGAAAAAGTGAGTGATCTTCTAATATCTCTATTTCATGCATACTTTTTTCATTCCTTTTCTATGGGTGGGCTATTAACTGCCTTTAGTAACTTGACCTAGATTTATTGAAATGCACTTTATTCATGCTGCATACCACCCATCTTCAGACCATCGCAAATGAGGTGTTAATAGAGTTGCAGGACCACCACTCAGGTAGCCTGTTCCCAAGGAAATGAGGGCAGAGGAGGTTATCCAGAGAATTACTACAGAAATGGCTGAAGTGCTGCTCGGTGGGATTCCTGCAGGAAGCCGGCAGGGGAACTAAAGGCACCAAGATGGCATTGTTCATGCTTAAGTCTTGGAGTGACAGAAAAACCTGTACAGGGTCTCAGCTGTGCAACTGGGACTAGTGAAACCAGTTAGCCTTGTTATATCTTTCTACTGAGACTGTGAGGCCTCAGGACTGGTGATTATCAGGTATTCTTTATTTGAGCTGACCTGCTTAGTCCTCTGACTTGGTACAGCTGTGACAATTTCTTTAATCAACCAAGTGTACACAGCTAATTTGTTTTAATTTTCTCTAACTTCATGTGATATAAACCTCATAATTTTATGAAGGTAGCAGTACTGAGAAATTACTCTATGTAGAATGTGGTATTTATGACTGTCACAATGTAAAGTAGATAAAGGCAGACCTGGCAAAACAATAGAGGTCTTCAGAAGGGGACACAGAGAATGTGGTGTAGTGGAGCACAGGCATGGGCTGAAAAAAGATAAGGCACAGGCCTGACATGGGAAACCTTGCAGGTATAAACCACTGATCAGTGATCAGTTAATGAAATGAAGACCTGGTGGTGGACAAAACTGGTTTTAGAGGTAATAAAGAAACCAAAGAACTGGTATCTGTGGTGCATAAAAGTTACCATATACAGCAAACTCAGATGTAATTTGTGAATACAAATGTTCAATGAAAAAAAAAAAAGTATATAAAAGGGTGTTTGCAAAACTGTTTTTAAAAAAAGCAAATCCAAAAACCCAACCCCACATGGAACCTAAGGTGATGACAAAGAAACCATCAATATGAGCATCGTATTCCACCCACCGAAGATGTGGAGTTCTTTCCTTGTGAACTGTGATGCGTAGATTCTTCTTCCCATTCTTGATTTTTAAAAAAATATTGTCCCTTTGTCTGTATTGCTGTATTTCTAAAAAGCTAGCCACTAGTATAAGAAATATACATATAAATTCTTTTTCTTGTTTTCTGTTTCTCAGTTTGAGCACGAATCAAAAGTCAAATGCAGTCATTCAGGATAATGATCCTTCTCAGGGGCAAAATTCACTGTAGTTACTTAAAGACCAGGTAATTATGCTTGAAAAATCATAGAATGAATTTCAGCCCTGAGTTCAACAGCAAGTCCCAGAGCAACACTACAGCCCCTGTGCTATCACAACCTAAATCTATAGCCTAAGGAGCTACTATAGTCTCTTCCATGGCACTTAAGAAGTTTTGCTTTTTCTTTTCCTTCCAGTTAAACTACAAAATTGGTCATCAGCTTCCTCACTTTCTCCATAAAGGGTATACTGTCATAAAGGGCAATATTTTCATTAATACTTTCTAACTTAGTTCCCATGATCACTTCTCTTGGCTGATTATATCAAAAAACCCACATTCATCAGTCATCCATAGAAGGTAGTCTGAAGCCATCACCTTTCTCTTTAATTTTGATCCACAGTAAATTAGTCATCAATAACAACTAATCTGAATATAGATCAAAGTGACTACCTTTGAGACCTTTGTAAATACTAATGACAGGTAAATATCTGGCAGTTTAAAAACACATAAAAGGGTATTTAATGTGCAGAAAAATGTGAGAAAATATATGCCTTTACTGCATTATTGTGTCAATAACTTTATAGAACATAGTTTTTTAAGAGTTTTTCATGCAAGTCACCTAAAGTAACTGCCCCTAAGTAAGTTATCAAAGAGTAATAATTATTTTCTCACCAGTGCCATATGTTGCACTTCTAACTAGCCACAATGCAGCAGGCTGAGAATAGACAGTTATAAATATCCTGCAGAGTATCTCATTCCACTGTTGTCTCTCTAAATGAAGGACAGAGCTCTTATAATTGGGGAATGTAACCTCTATAAAAAGAGGCAAAACACATCCCCTCAGGTAACTCCAACCCTGTTATTCAATCACTGAAATGAGGCAATATAACTTTGAAAGCACCTTTGCACCTGGCAAACACAGCATCCTTTGCTGGAAATAGCAAGCTTTATAATGTGCTGGTTTGTATGTGAACAAATTAGCATGAAATGAAGCTTGTGAAGAGATACTGCTAACTTGAAATATGGTAATTTTTAATACAAACTTATAGCATCAGCTGCAGAACAGCACATCTTCAAAGATGATACCATTTTCCTATACTGATTACAGCAGAAACATAAACTCTAATTCCTTTTCACACAGAAAAGCCATCACCTATGAACTGGAAAAGCAGTACTGTACCAAGGAAGTAAAGGTAATTCAAGGACAGATTTTTTTTTTTTAATTATAATTTTTATTTATTTATTTTTAACTAAAACAAATTAGGATCTCTCCAACAATGAGATAGCCATCTATATCTATGCCTTGATGTGACCAGTGAAGGTCAGCTTTGTATGTCTTTCTTGAGGTTTATCTCAGGTAGTGGTCTGAGGTTAATATTAGCTTGTCTCCTTTTGGATTTTACATGAGTATCACAATCTTGATTTAGCTTACTCGAGCTAAAAACACCCCTGTTATTGCAGTAAACACCATCTGAAGCATTTACATGAGATGCCCTTGGATCTTCAATACCCATAAAGAAAACTGGCATCCTGAATGTTCCACCTTTTTCTGATGGACAAAAATTGCATTAGATCACTCACACTTTGGAAACCAGAATGTGGTAGGACAGTTAGACCCCAAACCAGAAATCAAACTTAGTGCTAGATGACCAAGACTGTAAGTGTATAAGGAATGACAGGGTTGTTTCCCTCATCTTCCTTATATCCTTTTCTCAGCATGTGCTACTGGCCATTGTTGAGAGACCTTTGGTACAAGCCAATATAACTATTCCAACTTTCAAACCTGTATGCTCTTAGGATAAAGTAAACAAACAAAAATAGGTGTGGAATTCATCTTTCCTAAGTTTAGCCATTTGAAAGTCAGCCATTTGGCTTAAAGCTTATTGTCTAGGCTTCCTCTATAGTAAGTGAAAAAGGAAAATCTACTCCAGAAGAGCCTGCACTTGGATATTTAGGGTAGATAGGCCCAGAGTTGTGCATGAATATCCCTTTCTCTTTCTCTTCCTCCCTCTCTCTTCTTTCCAGCAACAGAAGCATAATTTTTATCTGGATTTTAATAATTTATTTCAGTGGAAACAGTATTACATCTTCCTCATCAAAAGTGTATGCATGTGTCTCCATGTCCACTCCTGTTTTGGGAAGCACTTTTTCAATGTAAAAGGCACTATGTAAAGATTTGTACCATGTATGTTAACACTTATGTGACAGTGCTGGTTTATTTGGTGGAAGATTTGTTCTTTTTTCACAAAACAAAGTGAAAGCAATAGTTATCTGGATACAGCACCCCTGGAAAAGTAACATACTTTGCAGTGTAACAATTTCGTGAATCAGAACTTCAGACTCTATTAGAGTAAGTCTATTTACCATGATCATTAAATAAAATTATTTATTTACGACAGTTAAATTTAGACCAACTAGATAGCAATTTAATTTGTTACATCTTTCTCCATTTTGGAAATCATCATGAGAGTCTGTGTCTGCAGTCTGCCAGACAAGCTTGCCTCAGAAGGTCCCTGATATACAAAAAAAAACCCAAAATATTTTAAATCAGATAAACCAAAACAAACTTCCATCAGAATGCAGAAGGAGTTCTTAAAGACCTTTTCTGATTACAGTGAACTAAACTTAAGTTTTTTCATATATATAAAAAAAAAAAAGAAAATTATTGGCAGCTATTAAACAGATACCAGGGGTTATTAAAGTGAGTGAAGCTGAGATGTTGATAAGTCCAGACTTTATTTATACTTGGAATTATATTGCTGAAGACTTCAGGGCTAGCAAGTGCCTAGTGAACTTAAATTATTTGATAACTTTAAATAGCCCAAGCTGAAACATATGGACTTCCCAATATGAGTCCCTAAGTGTTAACTGAAGTGTGAAGTACTTCTCAGATCTGACTGTACTCATCCACAGTACTTTTCTAGGCAAAATGGTTTTAACCTGAATTCAAGCTGTTTGCAAACAGCAAATACAATGTTTCAGGCCTCTGAGAGAGGACCTCTAGTTATCTGTCTCCTCTGTCTGATGGTGGACACCTGATACATGATGGCACTGAGAAGCAAAATGGGATGTGTAGATGTGGCAGGTAAAGCACAAACTGGGACACCTGCACTGTATCTGCAGCCACAAAATTGCATCTTCATATCAGATTTACAGAGAATGCAAACCTAAGGATAAGTCTTGGGTTACTCCAGAGCTGGACTCAGCAGCTGCCTATATAAGCAAGAAATATATGCAGTCAGTAAAAATGTCACAGAATCATAGAATCATAGAATGCCAGGTTAGAAGGGACCTCAGAGATCATCTGGTCCAACCTTTTTAGGTAATATAGTTTATATGAGATGGCTCAGCACCCTGTCAACCTGAGACTTGAAACTGTCCAATGTGAGGTAATCTACTACCTCCCTTGGGAGAATATTGCAATGTTTGACCATCCTCATGGTGAAAAATTTACCTCTCATGTCCAATCAGAATCTCCTCAGAAGCAGCATGTGCCCATTACCCCTTGTCTTTTCCATGTGTCTCCTTGTAAACAGGAAGTCTCCATTTTGTTTATAGCCACCCTTTAAGTACAGGAACATTCTAATAAGGTCCCCCCAAAACCTTCTTTTGTCAAGGATGAACAAACCCAGTTTTCTCAGCCTCTTCTCATATGGCAGGTCCTCCAGTCCTCTGATCAGTCTTGTGGCCCTTCTATGGACCCTCTTCAGTCTGTCTGCATCCTTTTTGTAGAGCAAGGACCAAAACTGAATGCAACACTCCCCGTGTGGTCTGACAAGCGCTGAGTAGAGCGAGATGATGACTTCTTTATGTCTGCTGGTGATGCCCTTGTTGATGCAGCCCAACATCCTGTTGGTTTTCTTTGCCACTGCAGCAACACACTCTTCACTCATGTTGAGCCTGTTATCCACCCAGATCCCCAGGTCCCTTCACAGAGGGCTGCTCTCCAGCCAGGTGGATCCCAGTCTGAACTGTCCTCCTGGGTTATGTGTTCCCAGGTGCAAGACCTTACACTTCTCCCCATTGAACTTCATAAGGTTCCTGCTAGACCACTCCTCCAGTCTGTCTAGGTCATACTGGAGGGTGGTTCTCCTTTCTGGAATGTCACCCTCTCCACTCATCTTGGTGTTGTCAGCAAACTTCATCAGGGTGCTCTTGATGCCAACATCCAGGTCACTTATGAAGATGTTAAACAGCATCCGGTCCAGTATCGATCCCTGCAGGACCCCACTTGTGACTGGTTGTCAGTTTGAAGAGGAACTATTTACTCTCACCCTCTGGGTACAGTCTGTCAGCCAGTTACCCACCCACCACACAGGCCACTTGTCAAGACCATAATGAGTCAGTTTCTCCAGGAGGAGGCTGTGAGAGACCATATCAAAAGCCTTGAAGAAGTCCAAGTAGACCACATCCACCACTCACCCTGCATCGACTGACCTTGTTGTAAAAGATGATCAGGTTTCTCAAGCACAATTTGCCCCTGGTAAATCCATGTTTGGCTTTTCCCAATCATGTGCTTCAATTGACTTGTGACAGTCCCTGGGAGGATTTGCTCCATGACTTTCCCAGGGACTGAAGTGAGGCTAATGGGTCCATAATTACTGGGGTCCTCCTTTGAAACTTTTGAATAGATGGGGGTCACATCAGCCTTTCTCCAGTCTTCCAGGACTTCTTCCAACCTCCACAACTGCTCAAGGATTATGGAGAGCAGCTTTGCAACATCAGCCAGTTCCCTCAGCACCCTGGGGTGGGTGGCATCCAGGCCCATCAATTTGTACAGGTCAAGCTCCTGAAACAGTTGGCACACCACCTCTTCATTCACTGGTGGAGGGTCAGTGTCTGCATCAACCTGGATTTTTGTTCCTATGGCTTGAGACCCAACAGCACTGGTAAAGACAGAGGTGAATAAGGTATTGAGGACATCTGCCTTTTCAGAATTGTTGGTGACTAGTTCTCTTCTGTTTAATAGTGGGTCAATATTATCCCTCTGTTTCTGCTTCTTTTAAGGTATCTGAATAACCTTTTCTTGAATTTTCTGACATCTCTGGCCAATGTCAGGTCAAGCTGAGCTTTTGCTTTCCTAACTACATCTCTGTACACCCTAGCAATGACCTTCTAATTTTCAACAGCTAATGTTCCACTTTTCCACCTTTGATACACCTTTCTTTTGGTTCTGAGCACACCCAGAAGCTCAGTAAAGTCAAGGGGGTTTCTTGCTCTGCCCACTTCCCTTGCTTTTAGAGGGGATAGACTCGTTTTGCTTATCTAGAAAAGTTTTCTTGAAAAACTCCCAGCACTCACTAGCTCCTTTACCCTCCACAGAGGCTTCCCATGGTATCCATCCTGAGCGTGCTGAAGTTAGCTCTTTAAAATCTAAAACTTTTGTCCTTGAACTAACCTTCATCATGCTCAGTAGTATCCCAAACTCCACAATATTGTGGTCACTACAGCCAAGTCTGTCACTAACCAAGATTACAGAGCAGGTTTTCTTTGGTAGTGAGTATTAAGTCCAGCTAAGTTCCATTCTTGGTTGGTATATCCAACATTTGTGTGAAGAAGCAGTCTCTTACACATTCCAGGGACCTGATGGGTGTTAGATGAACTGCAGTGTTGTTCCTCTAACAAATGCTGGGGTAGTTAAAGTCTCCCATAAGAACCATCTTGTGGCCCTTCTATGGACCCTCTTCAGTCTGTCTGCATCCTTTTTGTAGAGCAAGGACCAAAACTGAATGCAACACTCCCCGTGTGGTCTGACAAGCGCTGAGTAGAGCGAGATGATGACTTCTTTATGTCTGCTGGTGATGCCCTTGTTGATGCAGCCCAACATCCTGTTGGTTTTCTTTGCCACTGCAGCAACACACTCTTCACTCATGTTGAGCCTGTTATCCACCCAGATCCCCAGGTCCCTTCACAGAGGGCTGCTCTCCAGCCAGGTGGATCCCAGTCTGAACTGTCCTCCTGGGTTATGTGTTCCCAGGTGCAAGACCTTACACTTCTCCCCATTGAACTTCATAAGGTTCCTGCTAGACCACTCCTCCAGTCTGTCTAGGTCATACTGGAGGGTGGTTCTCCTTTCTGGAATGTCACCCTCTCCACTCATCTTGGTGTTGTCAGCAAACTTCATCAGGGTGCTCTTGATGCCAACATCCAGGTCACTTATGAAGATGTTAAACAGCATCCGGTCCAGTATCGATCCCTGCAGGACCCCACTTGTGACTGGTTGTCAGTTTGAAGAGGAACTATTTACTCTCACCCTCTGGGTACAGTCTGTCAGCCAGTTACCCACCCACCACACAGGCCACTTGTCAAGACCATAATGAGTCAGTTTCTCCAGGAGGAGGCTGTGAGAGACCATATCAAAAGCCTTGAAGAAGTCCAAGTAGACCACATCCACCACTCACCCTGCATCGACTGACCTTGTTGTAAAAGATGATCAGGTTTCTCAAGCACAATTTGCCCCTGGTAAATCCATGTTTGGCTTTTCCCAATCATGTGCTTCAATTGACTTGTGACAGTCCCTGGGAGGATTTGCTCCATGACTTTCCCAGGGACTGAAGTGAGGCTAATGGGTCCATAATTACTGGGGTCCTCCTTTGAAACTTTTGAATAGATGGGGGTCACATCAGCCTTTCTCCAGTCTTCCAGGACTTCTTCCAACCTCCACAACTGCTCAAGGATTATGGAGAGCAGCTTTGCAACATCAGCCAGTTCCCTCAGCACCCTGGGGTGGGTGGCATCCAGGCCCATCAATTTGTACAGGTCAAGCTCCTGAAACAGTTGGCACACCACCTCTTCATTCACTGGTGGAGGGTCAGTGTCTGCATCAACCTGGATTTTTGTTCCTATGGCTTGAGACCCAACAGCACTGGTAAAGACAGAGGTGAATAAGGTATTGAGGACATCTGCCTTTTCAGAATTGTTGGTGACTAGTTCTCTTCTGTTTAATAGTGGGTCAATATTATCCCTCTGTTTCTGCTTCTTTTAAGGTATCTGAATAACCTTTTCTTGAATTTTCTGACATCTCTGGCCAATGTCAGGTCAAGCTGAGCTTTTGCTTTCCTAACTACATCTCTGTACACCCTAGCAATGACCTTCTAATTTTCAACAGCTAATGTTCCACTTTTCCACCTTTGATACACCTTTCTTTTGGTTCTGAGCACACCCAGAAGCTCAGTAAAGTCAAGGGGGTTTCTTGCTCTGCCCACTTCCCTTGCTTTTAGAGGGGATAGACTCGTTTTGCTTATCTAGAAAAGTTTTCTTGAAAAACTCCCAGCACTCACTAGCTCCTTTACCCTCCACAGAGGCTTCCCATGGTATCCATCCTGAGCGTGCTGAAGTTAGCTCTTTAAAATCTAAAACTTTTGTCCTTGAACTAACCTTCATCATGCTCAGTAGTATCCCAAACTCCACAATATTGTGGTCACTACAGCCAAGTCTGTCACTAACCAAGATTACAGAGCAGGTTTTCTTTGGTAGTGAGTATTAAGTCCAGCTAAGTTCCATTCTTGGTTGGTATATCCAACATTTGTGTGAAGAAGCAGTCTCTTACACATTCCAGGGACCTGATGGGTGTTAGATGAACTGCAGTGTTGTTCCTCTAACAAATGCTGGGGTAGTTAAAGTCTCCCATAAGAACCAGGTTTTGTTGACCCAAAGCTTGCCTGAGCGACCCAAGTAGCACTTCATTGGACACGTCATCTTGATTTGGTAATAAATGTCTACTATAACGTTTCCCTTGGAGACAACCTTCTGATTTTGACACGGAGGCATTCAATGGGGTGACCACAATTACCATAGTTGACTTCTATACATTTAAGGTTTTCTTTAACATAAAGTGTGACTCTTCCACTTCATCCCCCTTGCCTGTCTTTACAAAACAGCCTATAGCCATCTATAATGGTCCTCCAGTTGTGTGAATCGTCCCACCATATTTCAGTTATTTCTATGATACCATAGCTATCAGACTGGGCACAGAACTCCAGTTCCTCCTGTTTATTTCCCAGACTGCATGCGTTTGTATGCATACACTTCAGGTGGCTGCTCTTTTGGTTCTCATTTTGGGAGACAGTTGAGGCACACTTTATAGTAGTCTGGTTGGCCAGAGCTTATTCTCCAATTGGTTGTAGTGGTGATGATGGTATGATCCCTCCCCCTGGTACTGGTGTGCCACTCCTAGGCTCCTCTTTAGTAAGCCCAGTTTTACCCTTGCCTCCCTTTGAATCTAGTTTAAAGACTTTTCTCTGAGTGTTCCTAGCCCCTATGCCAGGATCCTTTTGCCCCTTTGGGATAGGTATACCCCATCTTTTGCCAGCAGCCCCAGTGCCTTGTAAAGCAGCCCATGGTCATAGAAGCTAAAGTCCTTCCAATGACACCAGTCACATAGCCGTGCATTGATCTGTAGGCTCCTCTTGTTTATCCCCTCATCAGTTCTGTCAACAGGTGGGTTAGAAGCAAACACTACTTGTGCTCCCAACACCTTAACCAGTTATCCCAGGGCCCTGAAGTCTCTATTCATTGCCCTTGGAGTTCTTGTACCAATCTCATCACTGCCTACCTCGCAGTCCTCTCCTTGGGGTGGCTCTTCAAGTTCACTGTAGCAGTTGCCTTTGTGTTTTGATTGGTGACAGCAATTTGTGGCTTTCCCTGTCTTCAGAGAACCTGAACACTTGTACTTATACAAAGTTTTGGAAGAAACAAGCTTTTTGATCTTGTCCTTCTGTTGCACATGGAACTTTGCTGTAAGCCTGCCAACTGCTGCAGCTTGTATTTGACTACCTAGCTAGGAGACTGCTCAAAGAAGTAAGATAACCTTCAGCTTTCAGAACAGAGTATTTACTGAGATTCTTTTCAACAGGATTGACTTTGTACCTGTCAACTTCCTGAACCTTTGTAATTTGTAATTAATGGTTTTTATTCCATTGCCACAAATCTTCAGCAATGGAAATGTTTATCTAAGATATTTTCCATAAATAATAGGTCAATATAAGTTTTAGGTACAATTTGATGATACATAAGTGGAGGTACTTTTGGATGATCACTGTGGTTTTTTCTTATTATAAAACTTGTGAGAAAAAAACCAACATTTCAATAAAATGCCATATGTATTGGCAGAATCTACTTTTAAAACATCTGGAGTTTGTACTAAAGCCCATTTCATATTTGATCTAATTTAATTCTGACTTAATTTGAACTGAATACTGCAGGTGAAGCTGCAAGAATGCAATGTGCTACAGCTTTTCAACAGCATCTCTCCAGCCCACACTTAAAAAGATTAAGGTCTCGTCAGGACTTGTGTCTCCTTCTCCAAAGCAGAGCTTTGATTCTTCAAGGGGGTACTGTAAGTGAGAACAGTTAGACTTCTGGAACATAATTTTTTTTCTCTGAGCATGACTAATTTCCACTCAATTCCTAGAAGTCTGCAAAGTACAATTTGACTGTAGTCAAGTGGGGCTGTTTCTCCCACCTAAGCAAATTTTGTTGGAGCACATCAAGAGATGTTGTATGGGACAGATACAGTAAAGGCAAGCACATTGTGAAATAATACGGATTTGTTATCAAACAGCACCTGAGAAAAGGGCTGAATGAAGAAAAACAATAACCTTTTGAATAAGAAGCTCCAGAGCATAAGAGCAAGCCATTCTCTAACTGCAGGACACTGCTAGGTATTGACCTGTGGCAGGGAAATATCTGAGCTGTGAGTCCTGATTCAGCTGCAGAACTTCACAGAGTGGACACACTGCCCGACTAGCTTTTATGGTGGTTCATGTTGCAGTGGAAAACAAATAGATTAAGTAAAATGGTATGCTCACATATGCAGGCTTGAATTTTATTTATTTATTTTTGTGTTACATATTTTATGTGGAATTTTTAAATATTAACCTGTAGATACAATATTTCTGTTATGTTCAGTGCCAAGAACATCTTCAGAGGAGATTTTCCTCTTCACTGTAACTGTATTCTTGTTGCAAAATCTACACCGGTGTAATCCAGTTCATGAACAGAACCTTATGGAACTCTGTGCCCCATTGTATCTGTTAATATTGCTATTTATTCAATATGTGTGGTACTTGATTTTCAGTTAATACCCTGGTGAATATAATCTAAATGTTAGTCTGTTTATGCATACAATGCATACCTAGATTTTACTGACCTAATTTAGGTGAATAGCTTTAAATATAAGGTCTTACAAGTTGCCATCTGTCATATGTGAATGGCAATATAAAGTATAAAGAATGACAACTTAAAGCGTGAAGCTCTGTGGTCTTTTTCAAGGAAAGAAAAACATCTAATAGAATAAAAAAGTCACTCACTTCAGGGGTGATTTCACTCCTGACTTTTTGTTAAAAGTTCAACCACTTAGAAGACTGAAAAGAATTTGAAAATTTACTACTAAAATAGGTTATGTACTATATTGTGCTAGATTTTCTACAACTTTGATGTCTTAACATGCAAAAAATGCTGTATAAAACAAACAAAATATGTATAATGAAAGGATCTTAAGTGGCATTTTTCAGAGGATGACATTTAAACTTTCAGGAAGAAGCTGACAGTGTAAAGTTTTGCTCTTTGCTCTAAATGGTAGAGACATTTATTAAGACGACAGGAGCATATCAAAATGCATTACTTTTAGAAAAGCAAACAATGGAATTTCATTTAAATGTTGTCTTTATTATTTTGTGTACCATATCTCCCAATAAAAAATATAACAACAAGTAACAGAGGTCCTACACTGCAAATGCAAATCATGATGGTTCTCACAGGAGTACAATCTTGTTCACCAATGCAGAGACAACAGAAAGAACAGAAACTCGGTACGAATCAATTAAGACAATGCCAATGTATCCAGACAGTATCAAGAAAATGTATATGAATAAACCTAAGCAAACTCCATGACAAAGAGGGAAGGGATGCCAGCCATGAGCATCAAACTTTTCCTGGAGAAGAGCTCAGGCAGCTGGCAACACTCTCCAGCCATGATCCTTAGGACTCTAGGAGGAAGAACACAACACAAGACAAAAGGGACAGCTACTACAAAAGATTTTCTTTACAATTATCTTAACAAGTTATTGTACTATGAATGATAGGACTATGGTTTATTAAACTGTGAAATCAGACCAATGGTAAAATCCTGGATCTACGTATGATGTGTGTTCTCTTTCACCAGTAAGAAGACTTTGAATGTAAATTTTTAAAAACTGAGGATCTTGGGCTGTTGCTGTGGCTATTTTCCTTGAATGACGGTTCAAACTCTATGGGGAAGCATGTGCATCTGGGAAGTTGGAGGAGGAATAACACACTCACTGCTGGGAAGCAGGTAGCCATACCTGCTAACTGTTGAAAAAAAGAACAAGAACTAACGTATTACAAAATGTTAAATACATTAGAAGAGTAACCTCGCAGCATCTTCATCCAAAGAAACAAAATTAGTGGGTGTTTAAGACTTAGTTTTTTAAATACCTTTGTTCCTTACCTACATTTTTGAGCTTTAGAAGCTATGAGATTTAGTGTTATAGAAAAACATTTGGGAAACTTAACATTGTACTGTAAATAAGATCTGCAGTTACAAATAGAGCAATGCAAAATCATAGAATCATACATAGAATCATAGAATGTTAGGGGTTGAAAGGCATCTCTGGAGATCATCGAGTCAAACCACCCTGCTGCAGCAGGAACACCTAGGGCAGATCACACCGGAACGCATCCAGACGGGTCTTGAAAGTCTCAGGAGAAGGAGACACACAACCTCTTTGGGCAGCCTGTTCCAGTGCTCTGTCACTCTCACAGTAAAGAAGTTTTTCCTCACATCGAGGTGGAACTTCCTGTATTATAACTTGATGCTATTTCCCCTTATGCTATCATAGGACACCACCAAAAAGAGAGTGGCCCATTCTTGACACGCATCCTTCAGATATTTATAGATATTAACAAGGTCCCCTCTTAGTCCTCTCAAGACTGAACAGTCCCAGGTCTCTCAGCCTTTCCTCATACGACAGATGTTCCATCCCTCTAATCATCCTTGTACTCTTTTACTCTTTCCAGCATATCCCTGTACCTCTTGAACTGGGGAGCCCAGAATTAGACACAATACTCCAGATGTGGTCTTGCAAGAGCAGAGTAGAGGAGGAGAAGAACCTCCCTTGACCTGCTGGCCACACTGTTCTTATGTTCTTAATCCATCTCAAGATACTATTGGCTCTCTTGGCCACGAGGGCACATTGCTGCCTCATGGATAGCTTGTTGTCCACCAGGACACCAAGGTCCTTCTCCATGGGGCTGCTTTCTATTAAGTCAACCCCTAATCTATATCAGTGCATGGTGTTTTTTCTCCCCAGTCAAAATATTGAGAGCCCTATCTATTCTAAGTGTCATATTACACTGGAATCCTTTAGAATAAAGCTACATATTATCCTGGTATCATAAGGGATCCCAAGGCCATCAGCTATTAGATTATACCAGCTGATAGCTCTCACAAGGCTATTATTACAAAGGAACTCATACATACAAAGTAAGTAAATGAAACCAATGTTAAATCTCATGAAGACTGATTTAGTAATCTTAATAACCCTTTTAAACACAGAATTTGCTTTTGAATTCACTTTTGTCTTAACAAAGCCAAAAAAACCCCTGCACCTCTTTTCTGGGCTACTGTGCTGTCATACTTTTATGGCTTTTTGTTGTATTACAAATGCCACTGACACATTTTACGGTGCAAATCTATGACTGGTTTGATTTGAAATGTATACAAATATTTGCAGAATAACTTACCATACACCTTTTTTTTCCTCTCCTACAGTATTGTTATTTATTCAGAGTTTTGATATTAGTGTCAAATGATCTTTAAATGAAACACAACCAATACAATCTTAAAAAAAATAAATACCAGGTGACAACTGCCTTGGAGAGTATTTTCAAAACCACAAATCTTATTCTTGCTGTGTTATCAGGCTACATCCTAGATGATAAATGCAGTCTCACAGATAACACGAAGTCTTCCTGCTCAGCAATTCTAGATGGTCCTATGAGGTCTATGACCTCTGAAAATACTTGTTTCTGAAGTCTGTCACAGACAAAAAGGCCTCCTGGTCTAACCTTGTAGAAATACCACAGACCACAACCATTGATTTTTGCAATACTTGTGATACATTAAGTTAAAGAAGAAGTTATTTCCAAAAATAGACATGCCATTTTCATACAGTATCTTTGGCCTCTTGAAAAATAAGCTGTGACTCAGGGGATCAGAAACAAATTAGGAATTCCAGAAGACTGTAACTGCAACCAATTTCAGACACATAGCTAGGGAGAAAGTAGAGTAAGAGAAACAGTTTAATCTATCCACCAATTAACAGGAGACATATTTACAGCAATGCACGTACCAGAGCAGGGTACCAGGCCATGAAGGGCATGTATCCAGGGGAAGCTGGATGCATGGCCAGTGCCTATGTTGGCTAAATAGAAGAGGGAAACCAAAAATGTTAATGGGATTTAAATCTCTAAGGTCAAAAAGAAAGAATGAAGAAAAAAAGGAGGTGTAATGGCCCAGGCTCTGGAATCAAACTGCCTTGAGGTTCCTGGCATAAGAGTTTTTTTCAGGTTAATTAGCTCCTTTGCACAACAGCACAATATTCCAGAATTTGTACTGTCACTTACTGTTCAGTCAGTCCAGACTCAAGGAGATAAGCATCCTTTTCTGTCTTCATTTGTGGTGGTGATTATCCACCACAAATAGCTTTGGCTAGCCAGTACTCTTGTCTCATTATTCATTTCTGTGAATCCCC